>NC_136065.1:825177577-825275077 GCF_964261635.1 Lissotriton helveticus | reverse complement strand
TCTCTTCCACCCGCCTCCTCCTTTAACTCCATGTTCTCTTCTGCTGTGATGTTATGCTGCTCTCTTCCACCCGCCTCAGTCTTTAACTCCCTGGTCTCTTCTCCTGTGCCGATCTGCTGTTCTCTTCCACCCCACATCCTTTTTAACTCCCTGGTCTCTTATCCTGTGCGGATCTGCTGCTCTCTTCCACCCCAAATCCTTCTTTAACTCCCGGTTCTCTTCTGCTGTGCTGATCTGTTCCTCTCTTCCAACAAACTCCTTCTCGAACTCCCTGTTCTCTTCTCCCGTGCAGAACTGCTGATCTCTTCCACCCTGCCTCCTTCTCTAACTCCATGTTCTCTTCTCTTCTCATGTGCTGATCTGCTGCTCTATTCCAAACTGCCTCCTTCTTTAACTCCCTGTTTTCTTCTCCTATGCTAATCTGCTTTTCTCTTCCACTCGCCTCTCTCTCAAACTCCGTTCTATTCTCCTGTGCTGTTCTGCTGCTCTCTTCCACCCACCTACTTCTCTAACTCCCTGTTCACTTCTCTTCTACAGAGCTGATCTGCAGCTCTCTTCAACCCGCCTCCTTCTCTAACTCCCTGTTCTCTTCTTTTAGCCCTCTGCTGACCTGCTGCTCTCTTCCACCCCGCCTCCTTCTTTAACTCCCTGTTCTCTTATGCTGATCTGCTTCTCTCTTTCACATCACATCCTTCTCTCACTGTTCTCTTCTCCTGTGCTAATCTGCTCCTCTCTTCCACCCCACCTCCTTCTTTAACTCCCTGTTCTCTTCTGCTGTGCTGATTTGCTCATCTCTTCCACCGACCTCCTTCTCTAACTCACTGTTATCTTCTCCTGTGCCGATCTGCTGTTCTCTTCGACCCTGCATCCTTTTTAACTCCCGGTTCTCTTATCCCGTGCTGATCTGCTGCTCTCTTACACCCGCCTCCTTCTTTAACTCCATGTTCTCTTCTGCTGTGATGTTATGCTTCTCTCTGCCACCCACCTCCTTATCCAACTCCCTAGTCTCTTCTCTTCTCCCGAGCTGAACTGATGCTCTCTTCCAACTGCCTTCTTCTTTAGCTCCCAGTTCTCTTCTCTTCTCCTGTGCTGATCTGCTGCTATCTTATACCCGCCTCCCTCTTTAACTCCCTGGTCTCTTCTCTTCTCCTGTGCTGATCTGCTGCTCTCGTCCACCCCAAATCCTTCTTTAAATCCCGGTTTGCTTCTCTTCTCCTGTGCTGATCTGCTGCTCTCTTGCACCCCACCTCCTCCTTTAACTCCCTTTTTTTTTCTCCTGTGCTGATCTGCTATTCTTTCACCCGCCTCCTTCTCTAACTCCCTTTTCTCTTCTCCTGTGCTAAACTGCTGTTCTCTTTCACCCCGCCCCCTTCTCTAACTCCCTGTTCTCTTCTCACATGCGGATCTGTTGCTCTCTTCCTCCAGCATCATTCACTAACTCCCTGTTCTCTTCTCCTGTGATAATCTTTAAGCTATCTTCCATCCGCCTACTTCTCTAACTCCCAGTTTTTCTCCCGTGCTGATCTGCTGTTCTCTACCACCCGCCTCCTTACTTAACTCCCTGTTCTCTTATGTGCTAATCTGCTGTTCTCTTCCACCCGCCTCCTTCTTTAACAGTTTTTTCTACCTGTGCTGATCTGCTGTTCTCTACCACCCGCCTCCTTACTTAACTCCCTGTTCTCTAATTTATTTATTTATTTATTTTATTTATTTATTTAAAACTTGTAATGCGCAACAGCTACCCGCAGTGGGTTTCCCGGCGCAAGGGATAGACTGAAGAAGAAAAATAACAACAACACTGCTGAGTATTAGCAACAAGAACTACAAGAGATAATTAAAAAAGTAAGGTCTTCAGTTTTTTGCGGAAGCAGAGCATGTTAGTCTCAGTCTTCAGGGCAACAGGCTATTTGGGGCCAAGATGAGAGAAGGATCTTCCCCCCCATCTTCACCAGTTTTAATCTGGGAATGACATAGTCACAATTGGCCGATGATCTCAAGGTACGACAGGGCCTGTAGGGTTGGACTAGACTCTGGAGGTACAGTGGGGCAGAGCCCTGTTTAATTTTAAAAAGGTAGCATAAGGCTTTAAATTTAATACGGCTCGAAACCTTGAGCCAATGAAGATCACAGAGAGCCTGGGAGGCCGAAGATCTCCTCGGGATGTTACAGAGGAGTCGGGCTGATGAATTTTGTACGACCTGTAGTTTAACAGTAGCAACATCCGCACCAAGGTAAAGGACATTACCATAGTCCAGGCGAGATGTTACCAACGCCTGGACTACGGTTCTCCTGGTGGCATGAGGCAGCATCCAAAGAATTTTTTGGAGCCATCTTAGAATGGTGAAACAGATGGCCGCCACCTTGGTGGCCTGTTGCCTCATAGACAATCTGTCGTCTATGAGGAAACCCAGGTTGCGTACCACCGGGACTGGTTGAGGGGTGGGGCCCATAGTGCTGGGCCAGTGTTGCAGTCCCCACAGATCTTTCTGCTTCCCCAAGATGACAATCTCGGTTTTGTCACCGTTTAGCTTGAGGAGATGCCTCTGCATCCACTCAGCCACAAGTGACAGACCGGTTTTCAAACCAGACACGCTATTGGCTTCGGTGCTGGAGAGGGAGAAGACAATTTGCGTGTCATCGGCGTATGAAAAAATAGTCAGCCCGGCATCCTCTGCGATGGTAGCGAGAGGTTTGATGTAAATATTAAATAGCAACGGGCTGAGAATGGACCCCTGGGGGACACCATACGCCGACGGACAGATCGTAGATGCAGCTTTCTGAGAAAAAACCTGAAATGTGCGCTCGCTTAAAAAGGAGGCAAACCAGGCAAGTGCAGGGCCAGCTATTCCAAGGGAACGGAGAGAGTTCAGTAAGCTAGAATGAGACACGGTATCGAACGCTGCGCTCAAATCCAAAAGGATGAGGGCAGAAGTTTCTCCGCGATCGATACCGCGCCGAAGCCTCTCCGTTACCCCTAGTAATGCAGTCTCGGTAGAATGGTGAGCTCGAAAACCGGACTGAGAGGGGTGTAAAAAGCCCTGATTTTCAATGAAATGAGTGAGCTGCGTATTGACATGCCTCTCCAGTATCTTTGAAAAAATAGGCAGCAAGGAGATGGGTCTGAAATTAGAGAGATTTGATATATCCGCACCAGCCTTTTTCAGAAGTGGGACCACCATCGCGTGTTTCCAGTCCTGTGGCACAAGAGACTCACTCAAAGAAGTGTTTAAGAGTCTCATGAGAGGGCGCCGACAATCAAGATCAAACAGCTTTAAAATTTTTGCAGGCACCGGATCACGCGGTGAGCCAGATCTAACACTGTTCAGGCAGGCAAGGAACGAGTCATCATCAAACAGAAGCCAGTTGGTTATCATTGCCTTCGAAAGCGAGGGTGCAGCCACAACCGTATGCCCCAATTGAGATTGATGTGCTATGATGGGGAGACTCATAGTTATTAATACGCTCAACTTTGGCGATGAAAAATTCCGCAATGGAATTGCACTGAGCTTCCTCCAAGACAGGGGGAATCGGTATGGTATCTGCTCCTGTCAATTTTTTGACCACTGCAAATAGAGTGCGAGGACAGTTCTGAGCTTGCGCCACAGTGTTTACCGTGTACGCAGCTCTTGCATCTTTACACCTGGAATGATATTCCTTCAGTGCTTCTTTATAAATGGTCTTCCGGGAGGCCGAGTAAGTACGCCTCCATTTCCTTTCTAAAGCCTTGCAATTAGTTCTCTGGACCTTTAGATCGGCCGAGAACCATGGGGCCGGACATCGATGAAGTTTAGATAGTCTCGGAGTAGAGGGAAGCACGATATTTACGGCATTCGTGAGCCAAGATGTTATTGCCGTGTTCAATTCTTTGAGAGGGGCCTCGTCATTCAGGGGGCGGGTATCGAAGAGATGCTGGTTAAACTTCGAGATGTCAAGTTTACCCCACCTATGAATTAGTTCGCCCTTGCCCTGTCTATTCAAAATAGACTGTTTGATGTCGGATAGGACGAAATGGACTGCAAAATGGTCAGTCCACTCCAAAGGACGAGCACTCTGTGAGCAATTAAAGGAGAGGTTGGAGAGAATCGGATCCAATTGATGCCCAGCAGAGTGAGTAGGGCCCGAATTACACAGCATAAGGCTCAACACCTCTAAATCGTTTAGAAAACTCTTACTGATGGCACATGAAGGGTCTTCAAGATGTAAATTTAAATCTCCAAGAATAGTGAAATTTGCGGCCTTAAGAAGTAGGGGGGCTATAGAGTTGGCAAGCGAGGATGTCCAGGTTTGAGCATTGCCAGGAGGGCGATATATTAAAAGGCCAGATAAAGTAAATTGGGGATTGATTGCGAGTTTAAAAAGCGCTGCCTCACATCCAGAAAGCGGGGAAGGCTTCAAGTTTGCAGAAATAGCAAGACTTGAAGATTATTGCAATGCCCCCTCCTTTTCCGGAGTCTCTATCCTGTCTCAATATAACATAGTTATTAGGGACGGCACTCGCAATATCAGGGCCGGAGCTACCATGGAGCCAAGTCTCCGTTAGGAACAGGGTGTCTGGCTGCTCAGCGACCAAAAAATCAAAAATGTTTGATTTATGTTTGGGAAGGGACCGGCAATTAATACTCCAGAACTGGAGGATAGGGTGTCTAGAGAAGGATATCTTAGTCCTTATTCTACCTCGCGTTCGAACCGGTTTCATGGCCTTACAGGTAGACATTTTGCCTGTACGAAATTTACAACCCACACAGGTGAAGTTGTGGGTCGGTAAGGAACATAAGGAGCAAGCTAAAAGAAAAGGGGGACGTAGTGGTTTTAAAAACTCACCCGTGTATGATAACATAGGTACAGCTTGACATGCTGATGAAGGCATAGATGCTGTTAAAATCCCTAAGCCCAGTCTGGCCCGGTCTGACGCGGACGGGCGCAGACGGGCAGGACTCTGGCACGACTCAGGCGCAGGGAAGGCGCGACCGCTGCGCGTCTCCGCTGCGCGCTCGAGAAAAGGTTTAAGAAAGGCGGGCGGAGGAGGTCCGCGAAACTAGAGCGCTCGGTCCAGCGCTTCTAGAGCGGCACATCCACACCCAAAATGGCGGCCAGAAAGCGAACAGGGAGCAGAAAGCCCACAGACCCGGACCCGCTAAGTAGCGGTGAAGACTACAATTACAATGCAGGTAGGGGCCAGGAACCCTCGTAAAAACAGGGGAGAAGAAAATAAATTTAACCAAAATGCAAAAACGGGCGTTTTTTTTAAAAAGCGCGATGCGCTAGCATGTAGTTCCGCGTGCAGGTCGCCAGCAGGTAGATTTCCAAGTTGTTTGTTCAGGCTGACCCACTAGTTCAGGCTGACCCACCCTCTAATCATGTGCTAATCTGCTGTTCTCTTCCACCCGCCTCCTTCTTTAACAGTTTTTTCAACTGTGCTGATCTGCTGTTCTCTTTCACCCGCCTCCTTCTCTAACTCCCTTTTCTCTTCTCTCGTGCTGATCTGCTGTTCTCTTCCACCCCACCTCCTTTTTTAAAGCCCTGTTCTCTTCTCCCGTGCTGATCTGCTGTTCTCTTCCCCTACACATCCTTCTTTAACTCCATGTTCTCTTCTCCCGTGCTGATCTGCTGTTCTCTTCCCCTACACATCCTTCTTTAACTCCATGTTCTCTTCACCTGTGCTGATCTGCTGCTCTCTTCCACCCGCCTCCTTCTTTAACTCCATGTTCTGTTCTCCCGTGCTGATCTGCTGCTCTCGTCCACCCCAAATTCTTCTTTAAATCTCAGTTCGCTTCTCTTCTCCTGTGCTGATCTGCTCCTCTCTTCCACCCAACTCCTCCTTTAACTCCTTTTTTTTCTCCTGTGCTGATCTGCTATTCTTTCACCCGCCTCCTTCTCTAACTCCCTTTTCTTTTCTCCTGTGCTAAACTGCTGTTCTCTTTCACCCCGCCCCCTTCTCTAACTCCCCTTTCTCTTCTCTTGTGCTGATCTGCTGTTCTCTTCCACCCCACCTCCTTCTTTAAATCCCTGTTCTCTTCTCCAGTGCTGATCTCTTCCCCTACACATCCTTCTTTAAATCCCTGTTCTCTTCAATTGTGCTGATCTGCTCCTCTCTTCCACCCGCCTCCTTCTTTAACTCCATGTTCTGTTCTCCCGTGCTGATCTGCTGCTCTCTTCCATCCGCCTCCTTCTCTAACTCCCTTTTCTCTTCTCCGGTACTGATCTGCTGTTCTTTCACCCCACCTCCTTCTCTAACTCCCTGTTCTCTACTCCTCTACTGATGTGGAGAAGTGTGGCTCACTGGTTAGAGGAGGCAGACCTGGAAGCAGAGGTCAGCCGGGACCAGGGTTCAATTCCCGGCTCGGCGGGGTCTTGAGTCCTAAAATGTCCATGGACTCGACAATTCTCGCTCTGGTGCCTACTCGATTCACGGGTTCACACTCTGCGACTCTGGGCAATAGCTTGCTTAATCTCCACAACGGCCCCTCGCGGCGGGATGCCTGGCTTTCACCTTGCGGATACTCTGCCGGGGTTATCTCACAGGGGAATACCAGGACGGGTTCCCTAAGCAAGCGCTTAGAAACCGCTCGGTGATTTGCGCTATATAAATTCCTTTACATTTACTGATCAGCTGTTTTTTTACATGGCCTCCTTCTGTAACTCCCTGCTCTCTTCTGCTGTGCTGATTTGCTATTCTATTCCACCCCTCCTCCTTCTTTAACTCACTGTTCTCTTCTGCTGTGCTAATCTGCTGCTGTCTTCCAACTCATCTCCTTATCTAACTTCCTCTTCTCTTCTCCTGTGCTGATCTGCTGCTCTCTTCCACCCCCCTCCTTCTTTAACTCCCTGTTCTCTTTTGCTGTGCTGGTCTGATGCTCTTCCACCCACCTCCTTCTCTAATTCCCTGTTCTCTTCTATTCTCACATACTAATCTACTGTTCTATTACACTGCCTCATTCTCTAACTCCCTGTTCTCTTCTCCCGTGCTGATCTGCTGCTGTCTTCCACATCACCTCCTTCTTTAACTCCCTGTTCTCTTCTCCCGTGCTGATCTGCTGCTGTCTTCCACACCACCTCCTTCTCCAACTCCCTGTTCTCTTCTCCTGTGCCGATCTGCTGTTCTCTTCCATCCGCCTTCTTCTCTAACTCTCTTTTCTCTTCTCCTGTGCTGATATGTTGTTCTCTTCCACCCGCTTCCTTACTTAACTCCCTGTTCTCTTCTAATGTGCTGATCTGCTCCTCATTTCCACCCACCTCCCTATTTAACTCTGTTCTCTTCTCCTGTGCTGATCTGCTGCTCTCTTCCACACCGCCTCCTTCTTTAACTCCATGTTCTCTTCACCTGAGCTGATCTGCTGCTCTCAAACACCCCGCTTCCTTATTTAACTGTTATTTTCTCCTGTGTTAATCTACTGTTCTCTAAGACCCGCCTCCTTCTTTAACTCCCTGTTCTGTTCTCCCATCCTGATCTGCTCTCTTCCACCCCGCCCCCTTCTCCAAATGCCTGTTCTCTTCTCCCGTGCTGCTCTGCTATTCCCTTCCACCTCCTACTTCTCTAACTCCCTGTTCTCTTCTCCCGTGCTGATCTGCTGCTCTCTTCCACATCACCTCCTTCTCTATCTCCCTGTTCTCTTCTCTTCTCCTGTGCCTATCTGCTGTTCTCTTCCACCGCCACCTTATTTAACTACCTGCTCTCTTCTCCTGTGCTGTTCTGCTGCTCTCTTCCACCCGCATCCTTCTTTAACTCTATATTCTCTTCTCCTGTGATAATCTTTAAGCTATCTTCCATCCGCCTACTTATCTAACTCCCTGTTCTCTTCTCCTGTGCTGATCTGCTGATCTCTTTCACTCGCCTACTTCTCTAACTCCCTTTTCTCTTCTCCTGTGCTAAGCTGCTGTTCTCTTTCACCCCGCCTCCTTCTCTAACTCACTGTTCTCTTCTCCTGTGCTATTGTTGTTCTTCCACCCGCTTCCTTACTTAACTCCCTGTTCTCTTCTCATGTGCTGATCTGCTCCTCTTTTCCACCCACCTCCTTATTTAACTCCATGTTCTCTTCTCCTGTGCTGATCTGCTGCTCTCTTCCACACCGCATCCTTTTTTAACTCCATGTTCTCTTCACCTGAGCTGCTGCTCTCAAACACCCCGCTTCCTTATTTAACTTTTATTTTCTCCTGTGCTAATCTGCGGTTTTCTTCCACCCGCATCCTTCTTTAACTCCCTGTTCTGTTCTCCCATCCTGATCTGCTGCTCTCTTCCACCTGCCGCTTCTCCAAATGCCTGTTCTCTTCTCCCGTGCTGATCTACTGTTCCCTTCCACCGCCTACTTCTCTAACTCCCTGTTCTCTTATAATATGCTGATCTGCTGCTCTCTTCCACATTCATCCTTCTGTAACCGCACACTCACATACATACAACCATGCACGCACACACACAACACACATGCAACCACACACACACAACCACACACACACACAACCACACACATCTATCTATCGCCCTCACTCTATCTATCGCCCTCACTCTATCTATCGCCCTCACTCTATCTATCGCCCTCACTCTATCTATCGCCCTCACTCTATCTATCGCCCTCACACAGCTGTTTGCCTACCCAGAGCGTCCTGAACGCGCTGCGCTTGTTATCTTCGCATTGCCTGCTTTACTTTAGGCGTTTTAACACTCCTGTTTTCTTATTTGATTTAATGATTGTTTAATTCTGCCCCTGTTTTTAAAATCACTGCCCACTTACTTGCACAGTTAATCGTTGAAGCACCGCTGTTTGGCGGGTCCTCTCCCCGGTATTCCCGGTACTGTTGTACTTTGGTGGCTATATTGGGGGGGTAGAAGTACGCCCGGCGGCCATCTTGACGTTGTGACGGTTTAGTCGTCACAAGGACGCTAGTCGTCTACTTAAGGAGGGAAAACTCAGGGGACTAGCCCTGTTTGACTACCCAGAGCGTCCTGAACGCGCTGCTCTTGTTATCTTCGTATTGCCTGCTTTACTTTAGGCATTTTAACACCTGTTTTCTTATTTGATTTAATGATTGTTTAATTCTGCCCCTGTTTTAGGTCTCGCCTGTCGATGCGCATGCGCATCGAGCTTGCGAGACTATGGGGGCTTAAACAGTCTTTAACCAACTTGCAAGGAATCGTGGCGATTCCTTGCAGTGCCCGTGAAATTCAAGCTCAATGCGCATGCGCATTGAGCTTAAAAGCGCGTGCACATGCCCCCAGCCGCCTGCCTTGCATGTATTTTCCCTCAGGCGCACTCCTCCCACACCCCCGCTCCCCCCCCTCCCCTGCCTGCCGTGTCGCATTTCTTAAGTTCCCTCAGCCGCACTCCAGACCCCTGCTGCTTTCACACCCTCTCCCCGCTCCGCCCCCTCCCCTGCCCGCCGTGTCGCATTTCTCCTCCCCCCTCCCCCCTCCCCTTCTCTGCCTTCCCTCCGTCTTGTTTTTTTTTACCCGCTCCGCCCCCTCCCTTTTCCCCGGAGTCACTTATTCCTCTGAAGAAATGACACAATGCTTTTAACAATCTCACAATTGGCACTCGTGTACCACTACCCCCTCTCTTCTCCCCCTTCCTCTCTCTCACTACCCCTCCCTTCTTTGTGTGCGCACGCACCACGTGAAATCCCAGCGAAAAGTTAGCAGCGCTGAAACCCTCCCAATCTCAGCCCGCCAGAATCGCTCTGGATGAAGGCAAAGCTTCTAGTGGCTCCCTAAGCTGTTTTCCTCTTACATACTCGGCTCAATCAGCGCTGCCGCACGGAAGCATTTTTTCCATTTATTCCTCTGAAGGAATGACACAATGCATTTCCCGATCTCACAATTTGCACGTGTGTAGTTGAAGTTGATCCCAAAACATGCCCTTTCACGTGAAAACCGTTTCTTCTCCCTTTTTCACAAGCGAGGGATCATCCGAGGTAGGAGGGACCAGAGGGAGAAAGAGAACCGCAACGCCTCATTCTTTTCTCGAACCCTCACTCTCTCTCTGCCTGCATTGCTCAGGTTTCCCTCTCGTCTTTTGTCTAGATCATTTCCATCTGCCCCTTTGCAAAGCTGGTTCCGTCTCTTTTTTGCTTTCCTTTTCACCCGTCTCTTTTCTGTCATTCTGTATTTTCTGTTTGCCTCTCTCAACTACAAAGAATTTGACAACTATAAAATTCACACACAAACATATAAGCCCCTTCATACAGACTCATGAACACTTTCACAGAACAGATGCACCCCCCTCCCCCACCACAAAGCGCGTCCGCTTCATTAGCGGCCTCTCCTTAACCTAATCTACCTCACCATCTATTCTGTGTTGTCAGACTGGAAGGCACCTTCGATGCATCTGCTACTATTTGCTTGACGTCCTGCGCGCTCCTCTCATCCTGTGTCCTACAAGTCCCTTCTTTTATTTTAATTAAATACCGGACCGTTTACTTGCAAAAAAAAAAAAATACAGACTGCAAGGCGCCTTCAGTGCATCTGCTACTATTTGCTTTAACACAAACTAACACTTTACCATACTGCACTTCCTGCTTTCTCCCTCCCTACCTCCCTTTTTCTTGAGTCCCTTCTGCTTTAGCTACATGCCACTACTATTTGCTTGCCATCTTTCGTGCTCTTAACCCTCCCTTTCTCCATTAAGCCCTTATTGTTTTTTTATAATACATCATACCATTTGCACACAATACTACCTTACTCTTACGCAACTGCTACTATCTTCTTCTCTCCCTCCCTGTCTCTACCTACTACAGCATCCATTTTAATATAACAATTTGGAGCTGTACTGCAACTTTTGTATTTCTACTACTTCTCATTATTGTTTACTTGTTTTTATATGTTATTACAATGCTACAATTGTTAGTTATTTCTGTTAAATAACACAACAACACACAAAAACAATTTAGTTCGCCTCTACAAATATGCTCACATTCCTTTTGCCTTCCATAACTTTACTATCAACAAGTTGCTGCTCTTATATCTTTTGCTCCCCACTCTTCTTTATCCATACTCTGCCATTCACCCATACAATCTTCCTTCACACACACAATACTTTTGAAATAACTTTCTCGCATATTACCTTTTAGCACTCCATACTAACAAGCATTTTTGCTGCCTACTCCCACAGTCCCCCGCAGCCCAAACTCACACGTTGCACAAAACTCCATATTGTATTAAAATAGCATGCCACTTGCCAGCCGCAATTAACCTCCTGGTCCAAGTACGCCCACCCCTCCCCTGGAGGGTTTGAATGCGCATTGTTTGTGTTGAGGAAGGTCACGTGAGCACTCTCTGCAACAGCCCACCCCCAAAAGGCACGTGCTCATCTCCCAGCTGGCTGCTGCTTTGACACAGGCCGACACTTCCTGCCGTGCATTCCTTGCCCCCACCCCGAAAGAATTTGAGATGGCATGTTTGACCTCCGACCTTGCTTATCCATCCCAGTCCTCTTCTGTTCTTAATTTCAGCTTCTATACCCCTGCACACCAACTGTTTGAAAACCACGTAGGGTATACTTATACTGGGTTAGACTTTGGCACGTCAGTAATGGGTTTATGTGGTCAGCGGAATCTTTTTGGGGGTGGAAATAGGGGAAGAAGGTGTTATGCCAGGCACCCTTTGAGGCCTTATTGCCTCCTTGTGCTTTCACCAACACATCCACCATCACCTCCACATCCACCACCACCACATCCACCACCACCACATCCACCACCACCGCATCCACCACCACCGCATCCACCACCACCACCGCATCCACCACCACCACCACACCCACCACCACCACCACACCCACCACCACCACCACACCCACCACCACCACACCCACCACCACTACATCCACCACCACATCCACTACAACCACCACCCCATCCACCACTACCACCACCACCCCATCCACCACCACCGCCGCATCCACCACATCCACCACCACCACATCCACCACCACCACATCCACCGCATCCACCACCACCACATCCACCGCATCCATCACCACCACATCCACCACCACATCCACCACCACATCCACCACCACATCCACCACCACATCCACCACCACATCCACCACCACATCCACCACCACATCCACCACCACATCCACCACCACATCCACCACCACATCCACCACCACATCCACCACCACATCCACCACCACATCCACCACCACATCCACCACCACATCCACCACCACATCCACCACCACATCCACCACCACATCCACCACCACATCCACCACCACATCCACCACCACATCCACCACCACATCCACCACCACATCCACCACCACATCCACCACCACATCCACCACCACATCCACCATCACATCCACCATCACATCCACCATCACCACCGCATCCACCACCACTTCACCACCGCATCCACCACCGCATCCACCACTCATCCACGCAACGCCACTCACACACGCAACGCCACTCGCCCACGCAACGCCACTCACACACGCCACTCATCCACGCAACGCCACTCATCCACGCAACGCAACTCATCCATTTGCAAAACGAAAAAGGTCAAACTCTTCTATTGCGAGACCTATTGCATTTTCAATGCTTGTTTAAAATCACTGCCCACTTACTCGCACAGTTAATCGTTGAAGCACCGCTGTTTGGCGGGTCCTCTCCCCGGTATTCCCGGTACTGTTGTACTTTGGTGGCCATATTGGGAGGGTAGAAGTACGCCCGGCGGCGCCATCTTGACCTTGTGACGGTCTAGTCGTCACAAGGACGCTAGTAGTCTACTTAAGGAGGTCATGCTGACGCGCAGCGGATTCGCGCAGCGGGGTCGCCGGTTTTCCGCCGGGGTTACGCCTGAGTTCTGCCCGTCTGCGCCCGTCCGCGCTGAGGACGGGCTGCGTTGTGAGGATGCCCTGCCCATGGTAGCATGTAAGGTAATGCGCCCCTATTCCCTTGTGGACATGATTGCACTGAAACCTTTCTCTTTACCCTGTCACCACAGCTTTACTCCTGATGCCCTACTTCGCCACTCCATTTGCCCAACTTGTAACAGTGATCCCCTTTTTATTCCCTCCCCCCTTGGAAGTGTACAAGTTCCTTCTATCGCTAAGTATCCCCTGCATTCGGAAAGGGGTTTTCTAATTAACGCCCGATCGCTAATTAAACATAATGTTGCCTTTTACGATTTTGTTACGGCTAGGAACCCCTCTTGGGTTTTTATAACAGAAACCTGGGCTTCGGACTCCTCCGGTCCTGATCTTCTGAATGCGATTCCTGAAGGCTATGCGCTGCATAGATTGGACAGAATAGGGCGGAGAGGGGGAGGACTGGCGAAGCTTTATAAAGCCTCCTCTGTTTGTCGTATAAAAGCCCTTTCCGAGCCTTCTGATACCTTTCAGGCTATGCACTTTTCTATCTCTTCTTCTCCCTCAGTATCTTTCACTGGTCTTCTTATCTATAGACCTCCTGGTCCTAGATCCAATTTCAGCTGTGACCTTTTTATAATTTTGGAACCTTAATTTGGTAAACCCCATTTTACCATTCATGGGGACTTATACTTCCATCTAGATGACCTGAGTTCGAAAGATACTCTCTCTTTGACGGACCCCCTTACCGCATGTGGTCTTCTCCAGTTGGAGAATAGTCCAACTCATTTGGCAGGGCATATCTTGGACGGGGTTTTTTCCAACGACCCTAGGCTCTCGACGGGTCCCCCCGTTCCATTGGTTTGGTCAGATCATTTGGCCGTACCTTTAGAACTTACATTTCCTTCTGTGCCTCTGCCTATACTGTGTTCCGCCAATAGAGTCCCGAAGAGGAGCTATAGGAACATTACAAATGAATCTCTTGCACCTGTTATAGGACCCATCGCCCTTTTATCTACCAGAGATGCTGGTGCAGCTGCACAGGAACTCGCTAACTCCATCTCCAGAGCTGTTGAGGTGCTTGCCCCAGCTTCTCTCCGCTATTCAGCAAGGGGTAAACCTTCTGGCCCCTGGTTCAGAGTCGCTGAGGCTCATGAGGCAGAGCTGCAGGAGAGAAAATGGCGGAAAACCTGGGATCCCTCTGAAAGAGATTCTCACAAGCGGTTGCTGGGAGAGTATAAGGCTAGGATCATCAGGGAAAAACAGGAGTTCTTTTCTAAACGTACGACGTCCCTTACTTCATCTAGGGAACTTTTTAAGATTGTCGACTCTTTGTGCTCCTTACAAGAGCCTGACCCTGTCGTAGGCTCGCAGGAGCTATGCAACAGGATTTCAGAGTTTTTCCACACTAAAATCGCCGATATTTATCTCACGCTAGAAGCACAGAGAAGGACTCTAGATGTTGATCCCTGTTTGACCCTTTCCAACCTAGAGCCCTGGACCAGAGATCCTTCCAAGACCCTAACTGTCTTTCCGCCTCACCATTGAAGACCTAGATTCACTGCTGAATAAGACTAAATCAGGTTCCCCTCTAGACCCCTGCCCCTTGAAAGTTTTGAAGGAATGCAGGGACACCCTGTTACCGCCACTATTGGAGGTGATGAACGACGCTATGCTACAGGGCACCTTCCCGGCAGCCTGGACGAAGGCGATATTTAAGCCTTTACTTAAGAAGCCCACTCTGGACCCAGAAACTCTTAAAATTTTTTAGACCTATTTCCTTGTTGCCAGCTCCTGCTAAAATGTTAGAATCTCATCTCAACCTACATCTCACTGCCTTCCTCGATTCCTCTGGGTTCCTGGACCAGTCCCAACATGGATTCGGGAAATCCCATAGTACGGAATCGGCACTCACTATGGTGATGAATAATATTCGAACTAAGGTCGATCAAGGGCAGACCACTATTCTGGTCTTACTTGATCTGACGGCAGCCTTTGATACCCTGTCTCCCTCGACTTTAACATCGCGTCTTAGGGAGATAGGTGTGCAGGGCCCAGCTCTGAGCCTTCTGTCTTCCTTTTTAGAACCAAGAGAGCAGACTGTCAAGCTTGGAGAGTTCCTCTCCCCTGCTAAACCGTTGCAATGTGGGGTTCCGCAAGGGTCGGCTTTGAGTCCGACCCTGTTTAACATCTATGTGGCCCCACTTGCTAGGTTAGTAAAATCGCAGGGGATGGAGGTGGTTTCATACGCGGATGACACACATATCATGGTGTCCCTGGCCCATTCGGTCAGTACCTCCGCGTTCAGCTTCAGGAACTGCATGCAAGCAGTCTCTGAATGGATGATCCAAAACTCCTTGAAGCTGAATGGCGATAAAACCGAGGTGCTGGTCTTTGGTAAGGACCAGGATATTTGGTCCAGCGAGTGGTGGCCCCCTTCGTTGGGAGCCTGTCCTATTCCATCTCACTCTGCCAGGAATCTTGGCGTCATCTTTGACACCTCGTTGACCATGAACCTCCAGGTAAAAAGAACCGTGGCCACCTGCTGGGGAGTTATTAGGATTCTGAGGAGAATCATTCACTATCTCTCCCTCAGGCCCGTAAGCAGACCGTGGTCGCGCTGGTGTCCTCCCGGCTGGATTACTGCACGCATTGTATGCAGATATCAATAAAGGCCTTATTCAACGCCGTCAGACTGTGCAGAATGCGGCCGCAAGATTTGTTCTGGATGCCCCTAATTCTTTTTCTGCCACACTAGCCAGGAAGGGCCTCCATTGGCTTCCGATCCAGTTCAGGATCTCTTTTAAAATACTCTGCCTGGTCTTTGGAGCCCTATCGGCAAGATGTTCTGATGCCATAGGCTCCCTCTTAACTTGCTATATTCCAAGCAGGAGCCTCCGTTCCTCCAATATGAATTTTCTTTGCATTCCCCGCATTAATAAGGTCAGATGGGGAGGAAGGGCCTTCTCTACTGTGGCCCCCCGACTATGGAATTCCCTCCCCGCTGAGATCAAGACTCAACCCTCGTTGGCCCTTTTTAGAAAGGCGCTAAAAACGTGGTGTTTTATCAAGGCCTACCAGTAAGCTTGCTTTGGGGATACTACAAGCATTTGGTTTAGGCGCCTTGACGCCCATTGGGCTAAGTACCGCTATATAAATCGGGAAGAAGAGACTCTATCTATCGCCCTCACTCTATCTATCTATCGCCCTCACTCTATCTATCGCCCTCACTCTATCTATCGCACAACAACAGCATCACTCAGGGGCACCACAGCATCACTGAACGCCACCGCATCACTTGTCGCCACCACAACATCAATCTGTGCAAACATTCAACAACTAGTTCAAATATGTTCTCTCAATGTTTCAAGCTGTATTACAAATGTCACAAAAAAAATGGATATTTCACTTCTGTTATATTTTAGTCACAATAAAATGCACTGAACATAATCTTCACAAAAGTTATTTACAACAGTTTAAGCTATTGCCATTATAAATTACAATAACATTTATATAAGTATTAATTATTTTTTTACCAAAAAACATTATTTGTAAAATCAATACTTCTAAGTCACGTAAATACAAAACATGTTGCATTAAAAATGCTAAAGGTGTCACATTGTCAAAAAATAAAAGTATTACCATTGTAAATGACAAAGCTATTTCACAATTTTCAAAAATAACACATAAATAACAAATTTGTCATGTACAGGACAAATAACTCAAACTTTCCTAATGCCAGACCTATTGAATTGCAAATGCTTGTTTAAATTGCCTATTGTGTTAACGTTTCATTAAAGGCCTTACCAACAAATTTCCGCCCACTCCATTTATTGTGCCTCAATGGGACTTAAACCTTGTCTTAACCTACTTGATGGGTTCTCCTTTTGAGCCCTTGCACAAGTGTCCCTTGAGACTGCTATCTTTTAAGACCGTATTTCTGGTTGCTATGACATCGGCAAGGAGGGTAAGTGAGCTTCAAGCTCTGAGTTCAAAACCCCCATTCTTGACCATTCATGCTGATAGAATGGTACTCAGGACCAGGGCTGCTTTTCTGCCTAAGGTTATAACTCCCTTCCATCTGGGGCAGTCCATTACCCTTCCTACCTTCTATCCTCTCCCTTCCAAGGAGGAGGAGCGGCTTCACCGCCTGGACCCTAAGAGGGTGGTGAGTTTTAACCTCGATAGGACTATCGTGTGGATGACCAGCTCTTCATGGGTTTTGCTGCAGGAAATGCAGAGCGGTGCACAAGCGCTCCCTTTCAAGAGGGATAATCTTGTGCATCAAGATCTGTTACTTTTTGGCTGGTAAGGAACCTCCAGATGGTATTAGAGCTCACTCTACTTGAGCAAGGTCTTCAACATCTGCTTTGTCTAGAGGTGTTCCTGTAGAGGACATTTGTAGAGCGGCAACTTGGGCCTTCCTCCACACCTTTGCGAAGCATTACTGCTTAGATTCCGAGGTGAGGAGGGATGGTCACTTTGCACGTTCTGTCCTACAGGACTTTTTGGTATAGAAGGGTGGACTTCTTCCAACGGGAGTGGGGACTGCTGTGTGACTCTATTCACAAGGTGAGGAATCCACTGGCAGATGTATCCTTCAGAAGAACAAATTACTCACCTTCGGTAATGCTTTTTCTGGTGGATACAGTATCTACCTGTGGATTCCTCACTCGCCCACCCTCCTCCCCGTTGTCCACCCTTGTATACCTACAATGTTGATTCTGTTTAATTGTAATTTCAATGGAAGTGTTTTTCTGAATTGGTTTTACACTATGTGTATGGTTTCAAATCCTGTGTACTATGTATACTGTACATATTGGTGTCGGTCCGTCCATGTGCCTTGAAGACACGGGGAAAAAGGGGCGAAACTGACGCCATCACGCCGAAGAGGCTCTCTTATGGCTCCAGTGAGGTCAGCCGAGTCACGAGTGAAGCCGGGCTCTGTGACATCGTCCTAGTCAGCGTGGAGAGCTTCAAAATATTTCCGAATGCTGCTGGTGCAGGGGATATTCACAAGGTGAGGAATCCACAGGCAGATACTGTATCCACCAGAAAAAGCGTTACCGAAGGTGAGTAACTTGTTCTTTTGCAGCGTGAATCTTTCTGGATTCACTATGCTGTGCATTATTCCGCGGTCTTGTGGTTGGGTCCGGATTCGTAGTCTTTTCTTTTTTTTTTTTTTTTGTAGCCCAGGTGGGCGTCGGCGTCACACCTCCTTGGGTGCATTTCCGGTGACGTCTGCATGCTTCCTGCGGAAGCTCCCACTCTTGGGCGCCATCTTCAGATTCTTTTTTTTCCGCGGTCGGGTCTGGATCGGTCCCGTTTGGGCTCCAGACATTTTTGGAGAAAGAAGAAGGAAAATACAGAAATTAGAAAGAAAAGTCATCTGAAGACTCCAGGAGACTTCATCAACGAGGAGTCAGCAAAGGAGAAGGTGAATTCATCGAGATCTTCGACGAACACGCGACCAGGGAGGCCCGGAGCGCTCGATGATGGACAACACGCCGTTCAAGTTCTGCCGTAACTGCCACCACAAGTACGCGCAGAAGGACCAGCACCCGGTATGCAACCTTTGTCTACCGGTAAAACACGAAAGCGAGGATTGCAACGCCTGCTCCGCCTTCGCCCCGAAGACCCTTCGTGTGAGAGAGAGACAGAGGGTAGCGCACGCCACCCTGCGGGGGAAGGCCCCGACTCCGTCCCTCTACGATCTGGGGATGTCATCCGAGGAAGAGGACAACGCTGCCGCTGAAGACAGCTACACGGTAGTAGAGACCGATTACACGAAGACTTCTGATAAGGTAGGAGACTCTCCGGCCCCCAAGAACCCGAGAGACTGAGTCTCGAAAAAACGAGGGCAAGGCCCCGAAAGCGCCGACGCCAAAACACCTGGCGTCCGCGAGTACTCACAGGCCCAGCGGATCCTCTGAGAAGGAGTCCCCGGCGCCGAGAGCTGTTGAACAGCAGAAGTCGTCGAAAATCGTCCCCGAAAAGGATCGATCGACGCCGAGGGCAAGGACCCTAAACTACCGACGCCGACCAGAGACCCAAAATCCGGTTCGACGTCAAACTTCGGCACCGAAAAGCACGGCGCCGAGCCAACCGCCGAAAAGAGCGGCCGAACTATCTGACGCGGAACACGCAGCCGAGATGGAGAAAAAGAGAAGGCGCCTCGAGGCCGAAATGGAAAACATCTTGCAGCGGAAGAAAGAATTCGACGCAAAGATGAAAACCTTCACGATTCCACACAAGACCAAGCCACCAGTGGTGGAGGTGGTCGAGGAGGAAGACGAGGTCGCCGAGGAACAAGACCTGGACGCCGAGGTGGTCGGCGACCAGGAAGAGGACGAGAATCCCTACGATAGTTACAACTATGGGGAGGAAGAGGACGGCAGGACGGACGCAGCGTCGGCCCCCTCTGACTTACAGGAGGAGGATTACCTAGATGTCAACACCGACAGCCCGGAGGAGGCGGTCGACACATATCCCTCGAGGCCCTCGCCGCCGGACGACATCGGGGCCTACAACTCGGTGATAAAGTCTGCCGCAGCGGCATTCAAACTCAAGCTCGACGAAGAGAAGCAGAAAGCAGACTTCCTTCTAGAGACATTGCTCCCCACACAAACAAGGAGCCAGTACCTACCAATGCTCGACAGCGTCTTGGCTCAAGGGAGGGAAGCATTCAGGGAGCCCGCAACATGCAAGGCAGTAACTCCCAGAACAGAGAAGAAATACAAACATTCCTCAAAAGACCCA
This sequence comes from Lissotriton helveticus, assembly GCF_964261635.1. Lineage (NCBI taxonomy): Eukaryota > Metazoa > Chordata > Amphibia > Caudata > Salamandridae > Lissotriton > Lissotriton helveticus. Next base: position 825,255,515 of record NC_136065.1, on the reverse strand, counting down.
CCCTACATTCAGGGCACGGTCTCCGCAGACTCCATTATCACGGCCACAGCAAGGAAGAGGGCTAACATACCCACTACTTCTGGACCACCACTGGATAAGGAGAGCAAGAGGATGGATCTGGTGGGCAGAAGGATCGAATGGAATGCCGCGACCCACTGGCGCATGGCTAATTCCAACGCCCTGATAAACAGGCACATGTACCAGATCATGGAGGAGCTGGGGCAGTTGGTGAAGGACCTGCCCCAGGATGCCAGACAGAAGGCCGAAAAACTGGTTGAAGAAGGGAAGAACGCGGCAAATTCTTTCCTTAAGACGGCCCTGGATGGAGCAGACACCTCCAGCAGGCTCATGATGATGGGTGTCACTGAAAGAAGACACGCCTGGCTCAGGATTTCAGGTTTCAAACCAGAGGTGCAACACAGCATCCTGAACACACCGTTCAACGGCGATACGCTTTTCGGAACAACAGTTGATGAGAAACTCAGTCAACTAAAAAAGGATAACGAAACAGCAAGGTCCATGGGAGCATTGCAGTTCAGAGGCAACAGAAGGGGCACCCAGTCACGGAGGCCTGGCGGGAGAGGTGGAAACCAGCCAGGTGCATCACACCAGGCTTTCCAACAAACGCACCAGGCAGACTCGCAGGCTCAGCAGGGTCAGCAGAAGCAGTCCTGGCAATACCAACAAAGAGGCCAGTCCTTTAGAGGGAGAGGGAATGGACGTGGACAGAATAGAAGAGGGGGACAGCAGCCCGCCTCTAAGTGACTTCAAAAAACTCTGTGTGCCCGCCCACAGAAAAGAACCCAGGGGTAGCACGTACAGAGGGGTCAAGACAAGCTAGACTTCTACGACCACATAACACCAGTGGGAGGAAGATTAAGATTTTACCTCCAAGAATGGAGAGAAATCACATCAGACAAATGGATCCTCAACATCATCCAATTCGGATACTGCATAGAGTTGGAGGGGAGGCCAACAGGCAGAAAACCAAAAAGAAAACCACTAGCAAGCAAACAGCTAGAGCGTCTTCAGGAAGAAGCAAAGGAACTCCTGCAGAAGCAGGCCATAGAACGGGTACCCTTCAAGGAAAGAAACAAGGGAATATACTCAACGTACTTCCTGGTACCAAAAGTAGACGAGACAATGAGACCCATTCTGGACCGAAGGTTCCTGAACAAATTCATAAGAACGCGAAAATTCAAAATGACCTCCCTGCAAGAGGTGCTCCCGCAATTGCAGATCGGGGACTTCATGGTCACGATAGACCTCAAGGACGCCTACCTGCACATCCCAATGAACAGAAAGCACAAGCATATGCTCAGGTTCACCATCGGAGAAAGCCACTACCAGTTCACGACACTAGCCTTCAGGCTAAAATCAGCACCAAGGGTCTTCACAAAGTGCCTCGCAGCAGTCTCAGCGCACCTACGAAGGCAGGGAATACACGTATACCCCTACCTGGACGACTGGCTGGTGAAAGCAAACTCATACCAGAAATGCAAGCAGCACGCACATACAGTGACGAGCGCGCTCATAAGACTGGGGTTCTCCATCCATTGGAAGAAATCATCAATGGAGCCTGAATACAATCTGCATTTTGTAGTAAATGAAATAGTACTACAGTAGTACTGCTCACCTACTACAACATGCTATTCACTAACCGACCAGTGGAGATCTCCACCTCACCTATCTTAAGCCTCTCCACAAGGACAACACAGTCACAAAGGAAGCACACAATGGCAATCTTTCCTGCTCAGTAAGTGGCACAAGCTGCATAAAGGAAAAGGGCTGATCAGGTGAGTTAGGCCTGTGAACTTCAAAAGGTTAAAGGGCTTGTTGAATCCAACCACAAAATATATAAATTGCTACCAGCGGTCCGAGAAAGTTTAAGAGAAACTTTAAAGAATGGTTAGCAATTTACTAAATTATTGGGTAAAAAAAAGAACCAAAAATATGCCCCTTAAACCACGGGATTACCCAAAAACATCCGCATACGTCATCATAGTTAATGCCATGCCTGTGCCATGGCCGCCTGTTCATCCACCTTTTGGCACCTACATCCATCCACCCACCCATCATTCATCCACCCCCCTATTCATCAGTCTTCTCACTCTCTACTACTTTCTACTCACTCTCTACTGCTCAATACTACTCACTCTCTACTAATCACTCTCTACTACTCACATTGAAAAAACAGCGTGACCTTACTCCAACCCTTTATTCTTTGCCTAAAGGCACTAGTGAAAAAACATTCAAAATGCAATAGTGTTAAGCTTTATTGTTCAATTACTTAAAATCTTTAGAATATACTATTTTTACAAAAAAACTTCCAAAGAAAAGAAGTAAAAAAGAAAAAAAAGTTAAAATCTCAGGCAAACTTGCTACGAACTGTAGGGAAGTTTAAACCATTAAAAACGATTATCAAAAAATGGCAGTAAAGTGCAAGTACATAAAACTTTGTGGAGAGTATTATTATAGTCTCTCTTGCTTGAAGCCGGCTGGTTTTGTTTTAGTGACTCAGTTTTCTGTGACAAGGCTACCCGGATTGCTTCTATGAATTTTCCTAGCCGTGCGGCTATTTGGGGTGTTTTAGCAGAAAAGCACAGGTCTGAGACTTCTCTACATCGTACTAGGGCATGAGTCCTGCAGATGGGAACAACCAGCTGGTGCCGCTCGCTAGCCAGTTTAGGACAGCAGCACAGCAAGTGGAGCCAGGATTCCCGGTGATAGCTGCAAAGACGACATGCTGCTAAATTGTCCTTCCGGGCCCAGGCTTGGTTAAAATCCGCGATAGGCAGTGCAAGCAACTCATATAGGCGATTTTTTTCCGGGCTTGGACTGTCAGTGCTTGCTCAAAATATTGCCCACTGTGTAGGAGGCATCAGTTCAGAGAGATTGGGATGATGGTGTAAACTTTCCAGATCTCTTTCGTAGGGTGTTTTCTTTACCTGTGTGTTCACTGTTCTTTTCCATGCGGTTACCGGAATGTTTAAATTGTGCACGTTTTGAGCAAATGCAATAGGTCTCATCTTTATTACACTTAAAGCAATTCTGTTTGTAATCAGGAGGCTTTTTAGCTTTGCTTTTATTAGTGTTTGTACAACTTTCATGTGCATAACATGTATATATGTATATATATATATATATATATATATCTATTTCATGTGCATTACATGTGTATATATATATATCTATCTATCTATATATATCTATCTATATCCACCTCACAAACTGCTCACCCGTTGAAGCGCCCACACAGCGTGATTAATTTCACCATATTTATTCAGCCGGCAGTAGTGAAAGCCAGCACACTGGGTCAACCAAAATTATCTTCGAGCCTTATGCCGACGCGTTTCTGGACATCATCGTCCCTTAATCATGGCTGGCTCCAGAGGGAAGAAATGGCTGGCTTGTATTTGCGTGCTTATTAAAGTACATTGTCCCGCCCCCTTGGGCGTGCCTCAGTGTGGCATTCTGGTCTTGGTAGTCAAGTAAGTTAATCCATAGTGGTGACAGCCATCTCACACCCTTCCAAAATAAAATGTCCATCAGGCTGCATGATCCTCGTGATGCCGTTTTCGCCACTTAGCTTGTGCCGAACTGGATAGGCCACGCTGCTCCTTCATGGTTGTTTTCATCTTCAAGCAACCGGACCCGCCATCTCAGCAGTGGGGCTGCTTCGTGACCGGGAACGGGCCACATTCTATCCACCTCACAAACTGCTCACCCATCTGTTTGTAATTAACATGGAAACAGATGGTGCCAAAGCTCGCTCTCGCAAGAGAAACAGGCGCAGGCCCCCTCCTCTCTCCCCTCCCCTGCTGCCTCCTCCTCTCCTCGTTCCGTTTGGCGGGCTCTCGCTGGACACCGCATCCCCGTTCCTCTAGCTCTCTGTGGGGATCCGGATCGTTTTGGAGCCAGCCGGAGGTGACCCTCCACACTCTAATCGCACTATCGGGCAGGCCAGTCTCTTCACCACTCCTGGGCCACAAGTGGCCCCCTCACCTCTTTGTCATGGCGCAGCAACATACCGGGCCCTCCCTAGGATCCACAGCTTCAGGGATAACCCAATCATACCATCTTCTTTGCCGTCCACGCCTCTACGTGCTCTCCTTTCGTGCAGGATTCCCCAAAGCTTCCTGCCTGCATCTTTCCGCTGCCCGGAACAGATGGTCTCCGCAACTGTCCAGTGGATGTTGCTCCTCCGAGTTCTATAGGTGAGTACTGCTGTCGCCACTTCTAGTATGTGTAGATATGGTCAGGATTAAGTTTGGATAATGATGAATTATACTGCAGTGCCGTCTGAAGAGATGAAGTAACTGTAATAAAGAATCCAACAACCCAGTCAGACCCTTCAGGATTTCGCGGTTGGCAGAGAAATCGGCACTTTTGTAAAAATGCCGCGATTTTTACAAAAGTGCCCGCGAAATCGGCACTTTTGTAGAAATCGCGCGGCATTTTTACAAAAGCCGCTATATCCTGGGGGGTCTGACAAAAGTCGACCCTTTAGGATCTGCTGCTGCAAAGCAGCCGATGGGCTGCTGGGATCGGCTGCTTTAAATTCCTCGATTGAAAGTGTGCCTGGAGAGGGTGGCTTTCATTTGTGTCTTTTTGTTACACTCCCGGCGCGTCACATCTGCTAATAATCTTGTTAGTAATTAAAAGCTCGTTTCACACCTCGGCCCTCGCTCCAGTCTGGCGGAAAGAGAGGGGTTGAGAAGCTGTTTCTGCCACTTTCACATCCGTTCAGTCTCACCGTGGTCTCTGGCTGTCTCTCCTGTCACTCCGGCTGCGGGGGCCGCTCCCAGCACTCTCTTGGCTTCTGGCAGAGTCCCCAGTCCAGGAAGGAACTGCTGGACCGGGTCAGGTTCTGTTTCTGAAGCTCGAACTTTCACAGGCGACAGATCCCATCACCATCTTTGTGGAAAGGCCTGAATTAGTGCAGGGGGCTGTAAAATGATATGTATGAGCAGGCCTCAGAGGAGGGGTGAGTGCAGGCCTCAGAGGAGGGGTGAGTGCAGGCCTCAGAGGAGGGGTGAGTGCAGGCCTCAGAGGAGGGGTGAGTGCAGGCCTCAGAGGAGGGGTGAGTGCAGGCCTCAGAGGAGGGGTGAGTGCAGGCCTCAGAGGAGGGGTGAGTGCAGGCCTCAGAGGAGGGGTGAGTGCAGGCCTCAGAGGAGGGGTGAGTGCAGGCCTCAGAGGAGGGGTGAGTGCAGGCCTCAGAGGAGGGGTGAGTGCAGGCCTCAGAGGAGGGGTGAGTGCAGGCCTCAGAGGAGGGGTGAGTGCAGGCCTCAGAGGAGGGGTGAGTGCAGGCCTCAGAGGAGGGGTGAGTGCAGGCCTCAGAGGAGGGGTGAGTGCAGGCCTCAGAGGAGGGGTGAGTGCAGGCCTCAGAGGAGGGGTGAGTGCAGGCCTCAGAGGAGGGGTGAGTGCAGGCCTCAGAGGAGGGGTGAGTGCAGGCCTCAGAGGAGGGGTGAGTGCAGGCCTCGGAAGAGGGGGGTGAGGGCAGGTCTCGGAAGAGGGGGGTGAGGGCAGGCCTCGGAAGAGGGGGGTGAGTGCAGGCCTCGGAAGAGGGGGGTGAGTGCAGGCCTCGGAAGAGGGGGGTGAGTGCAGGCCTCGGAAGAGGGGGGGTGAGTGCAGGCCTCGGAAGAGGGGGGGTGAGTGCAGGCCTCGGAAGAGGGGGGTGAGTGCAGGCCTCGGAAGAGGGGGGTGAGTGCAGGCCTCGGAAGAGGGGGGTGAGTGCAGGCCTCGGAAGAGGGGGGTGAGTGCAGGCCTCGGAAGAGGGGGGTGAGTGCAGGCCTCGGAAGAGGGGGGTGGCCAACTAGAGCATGGGCATCAATTCATTAAAATGCTAGGGGTAATGGAAGGGGACATCAAAGGAAATGACATCACATCAGGGCCTATTTCAAAGTGGAATACTCTGCTGAAACAGTTTCCATTCTTTTAAAGCTGAAAATGAATGATTATGAGTAAAATAAAGTGCCGCAAAAATGCCGCTAAATTTCCATATTTGTGCCGCTAAATTTCCATATTTGTGCCGCTAAATTTGCTAATCCATGCCGCTATATCCTGGGGGGGTCTGCCCAGTGATCCGACCAGCTTAACGGGGGAACTTCCCCTGCCTGAATCAGAGTGAGTGGTAAAGATCTAATCCAGTGTATGAGCAGTAGAGGTGGGCGAGCGAACAGATTTACAGGGAGAGCCAAGTCAGTGGTCTGGCTTGGCTCTTAAAGCCCCTGCATGATTCGAGCACTAAAAATGTTTCCTATGTAAATCCCGAAGCAAACCTCACATGAAACACTATGTAGCTTCAAAGCTCTAGAAAGTGTATTTAACGTGAAGCTTTGACATTAATATCATGTTATAGCACTGCACTGAGAAGTACATATTACAAATATAGTGCACTAAAGGTCTATGTTTAAAAGCTAAGACAAAGACAATTGTCATTTAAAGCCTATATGTGGCCCAGATTATTATAGAACATTATGGTCCATAAATCATGCGCAACAGGTTTTTGTACAACTGGCATTCTGAATTTACATATTTGAAAGTGCTTTCCTATGCAATAATAAAGATAATTGTTTTGGTGAAATAAAAATTTGCCTAAGATCACACAATTTAAGCAGGGAAGCCGCAATTTATGAAGGTTTTTCTGGTTTCATTTTGTACAAATGGGTGTCTGTCTTTGTTTTTATCTTTGTGCATTTGTATACAGCGTGTACTCGACCCGAAGGCATTGGAGTGCTTCACAAGAGCACCAGTTAAATCATAAAAGGTCACTTTCATTGTCATAGCCATGGTGAGATTGTCATTTGCCCAAAATCATGGGTTGTTGAGCCGAAGCCGAGACTCGAACCCAGTTTCAAAGTTTGCTGCTGTGTCCCCAACGCTCGGTTTGTAATGGGCTTGAGGTTCCACCAGGACCTCGAACTGAGCAAGCCCCAGACTTCAGGCTCGAGCCTGGGTTGAGCTTTCAGGTCCTTTCCCGCCTCTGACCAGTGTCATTGGTAAATCTAAGACTTGCCCCATGGTAGAAATTAATGTATAACTAATTTTAAAAGTTTTTTAAATTGCAAAAACAATGAAACACATTAAATTAGAAACATAAGGCATGGTAGTGACTGCTGTACACAACCCCTAAAACAGTTGATCACTCCAAACCCCAGCCGTAACAAACAGTGAAACAGATCACCCGCCTACCTCTCCCAAAAGCTGACAATTTCGGGCGGCTCTAGAACTACTAGAAGCACAAACAATCTTCTGCTGAAGCCTCGAAGATTCCGGAAGGTAAAAACCTATAAACGCTCCTTCTCAGGAATAGCGCCCAGGATCTGGAACTCACTCCCTCCCGAAACCAGGCTCATCTCCTCCAACAAACTTTTTAAGAAAGAAGTAAAATCGATCCTCATGGCGAAATACACATAAACTATTATTCGGTGCCTCCAGGACTCCGCGTGGTACTACCTCCTGACCCCTTGGTCTATTTGTATTACTGTATTACTTGTATTTTCGACTCACTTGACTGTATACGTTCCCTCTCTGCATATCTTATTTTATACTAGTGACGTGCCTATCTGACTTTGCACCCTTTACCTACACCACCTCAAATATTACCTACTGTTATACTACTGATTCTCCTGTGTGACTATGCACCCTGCACTCTCCTACCTCAACTATGCCTATCTCTATGCGATTTTCAAAAGTAGTAGTATGTACTTTCGTATTATTGGCGTACCTGTTTGACTATGCACCGTGTACCTACACTACCTCAACTATGACCTACCTCTTATTTTGACCTACTTATGTAACTATGTAACTATGCATATTGTATCTAACTACCTCAACTATTACCTACTTTATGCTTGTCCTTGTCCACCCCATGTCCTTGTAAAGCGCTCTGATATCTGCAAAGATCTTGTTCGCGCTATATAAAACTTTGAAAATAAATAAAATAAATAAATAGTCCATTAAAACATGCAAATGTTTACCCTGCAAAAAATAAACTATACCACTTTCGATCACGGCAAGCTCAGCATATTTATAATAATGTAATGTATATTAGTAGAGTGCTACTGTTTCTACACCCAAGTCCAGGAACGTTACAGTTGTGCCTTTGTGTTGAAGGTCTTCGCTTCTAAGGCACTGTGGGGTCCTCTAGGGTTACTTGCTTTCAAGTTCCAGTATTCTATACAATCACTTTTTAAAATACTTTATCTTAAAAACCGAAATGTAGAGGAAAGTGCACAAAATATGAACTAAAAATCCTTTGACCCAATCAAAAAGTCTACAGGCCGTCTTGCCACTCACTGCTGGATCCTGATATCCCACCCCCACGCCTCAGCTCCTCAATATCTGCTAGGGGAATATGGATAAAAGTCTTTACGTTTGTCGAAGTCCGATCCAGAGGCGAGTCTGGATAATTAGGCTTACACCCCACTTCATAGGATGCAGCTCTAGGTCTTCTTAATCCAAGTAAAACTAAGTTTACATTCTCCTGTAGGTTCCCCTTGAAGATGTTGAAGGGGCCCCATCGTCCTATAGGGTCTGCTCTTCAAGTAAGTCTACTGCTAACGCCAAAGTTTCTGGCTGTGCCATATCCCACTCTGTAAACAATTTATTTCCAATTAATGCTTTTCATTACATCTGGATGACTGGCACACAGATGGTAGAAGAATTTCTAAAAATTAATTTTACTCTAAGTAACTGGTGTGCCACGTCAAATTCAGTCTTATTTGCATCTCAGCCTGGCTTGGGGTAATTCACGCAGTAAGTGGAATAGATTACATTGGGCCAAGTCAAGTACACTTACCACTCTATTTGCCAATGCCCCCAGGCAGTAAGTGCATGATGGCAACACTTTTAAGTGCCTTATAGAATGGAAGGTCAGACTTCAGAGATTTAAGTAGAAAAAAATAAACACAATTGCTAATGTGATTGATTGATTTATTCTTCAGCATAGAAATGGGTTGCCTGAAGTGACCCTTCCCCTCACACCAGACCCCCAAATCTACATATCTCCTACTATTTCTGTCTGAGGTTCTACTCCTTACAAATAATACAATATTGCTTTTGGACAAATTGTCGGCTAGTTTGTTAAATTTATTATATTTTCCTTAAGCCCCTTTCGAACTTTGCAGACCAATTTTGGTACAGTCCAGCGGGACCATAACATTTGCGTATAATAAAATGGCTTCCTGCAGCTGGGCAGTTTGTGGAGGAAACACTTTCTCAAAAACCTTCCCAATGTTTTTAGGATACAAGTTGAATAATGGAGGTGCAAACATAAGATCGAAGAATTACAAATGACTGAGATTGTTCAGTTACATCTAAGGTCTACCTGCATTACAAAGAAGCATGTATACGGTATGTTTTGGTGAAGGTGGTGACAACTGGAAAGATCTAGACACTTCTTGAAATTTGATTTCATAATTTTATGTAGTATGTTTTGCCTCTCTCCCTATGTGTGTTGATTTTTCTTGGTTTGTGGAGCACATCTGTTAGCTTTTGGCCCATTTCAAAGCAATAATAGACTAGGCAGCCAGTAAGGACTGTTGGTTGCGTGGTGGATTGTTGGGTTGGGTGGTCCTGGTTCGATCTGCACTTGGGGGTGACCGGTCTATTTCACCACCTGTTACTGTTGGTGTGTTACCCTATAATTACGAAGGGAGCTAGGTCTTATCCCTTCTTTTGAATGGACACTCGAGCAATGTTTGGGTTGTTCATCTGTTGGTTGTGCTGCTGGTTCCAGGGCAGTGAGCAGCTAGGTTCTTTGTAGAAGTTAGTTGGATGTGACTATGTAATCTACAAATGCATTCACCCCAAAAATACACACATAGAATGAATGTAGTTATTTTCTGTCTATACAGAAAATCTTTTATAGTTATTCCGAGGTTTCAATTTGCAGTGCATAAAGGGTTGGTGCGTATTGAGGCTAGCCTGGCCTACTTACTGAATCTGTTTCATGCCAATCGGTAGTCCCCCAGCCTTGTTGCAACTTGAGCCATTTTTCTTTTTTGTTGTTGTAATTCTAGTCCTTTTTAGGTCTCGCTACTAGGGCTTTTAGCCATCGGTCTTCACTTTTCAAGCACTCGTGCTTGTGGGGGCATACACCTTGCGGGAGCGAGCAGCGGCGCAGCCACGTTAATTACAAACATATGGCTACTGCTCGCTCCCGCAAGGGGGATACCGCCTGCTGTTTTTTAACTGCACTTGCTAAGCTGAATAGTGAACAATGGCAGCAGTGCGCTTTTCTTTTTTTCTGCGCTGGTTTGTTTCTAATATTCAGCCTCTTTCTGCTCTCCCATATGCCCCCTTCGAGATCCTCTTCTCCTTCCGCATTCTGCCAGCACCTTCCTACCCAATAGTCCACCACCACAACGTCCACCATAACCACCACGTCCACCATAACCACCACGTCCACCATAACCACCACGTCCACCATAACCACCACGTCCACCATAACCACCACGTCCACCATAACCACCACGTCCACCATAACCACCACGTCCACCATAACCACCACGTCCACCATAACCACCACGTCCACCATAACCACCACGTCCACCATAACCACCACGTCCACCATAACCACCACGTCCACCATAACCACCACGTCCACCATAACCACCACGTCCACCATGTCCACCACGTCCACCATGTCCACCACGTCCACCACGTCCACCACGTCCACCACGTCCACCACGTCCACCACGTCCACCACGTCCACCACGCTCTGCCCCGCTCTGCTCTGCTCTGCCCCGCTCTGCCCCGCTCTGCCCCGCTCTGCCCCGCTCTGCCCCGCTCTGCCCCGCTCTGCCCCGCTCTGCCCCGCTCTGCCCCGCTCTGCCCCGCTCTGCCCCGCTCTGCCCCGCTCTGCCCCGCTCTGCCCCGCTCTGCCCCGCTCTGCCCCGCTCTGCCCTGCCCCGCTCTGCTCTGCCCCGCTCTGCTCTGCCCCGCTCTGCTCTGCCCCGCTCTGCTCTGCCCCGCTCTGCTCTGCCCCGCTCTGCTCTGCCCCGCTCTGCTCTGCCGACAAAATGTTGTTTGTCATTGGTAAGTGGAGACAAACACGCAACTATTGCGGCGGAGACTAGCACAATACAAATTGGAAGCTCTCTGCTCTGCCGTGGTAGAGCCCTCTGGCACCTAGCCACCTCGAACTGCGCCTGCGTAAGAGCATAGCATCCTGGTGCGGTGGCCATCTTGGGGTGGGCCCAGTGTGGATTTGTGGGGGAGAAAAGGACAAAGACTGCACTTACGATAACATGGAGCATTTAACTTGATGATCCTTAACATGGATGCTTAGCCCAGTTGAAATGCCCACCATCGCAATTGTGTGTTTTAGGTACAGGAAAGGGGTATGTCAGCCTTCTTTGTTGGGGGCAAAAAGCAGTTTGAATACGATGCCCAAGTCTGCCTCTCGCTGCATGCTATGCGTAGCCGCTTCCTGGACAATGAGTGCTCTGCGGGGTGAGGGGGCTTGCTCCCCACAGTGTGAGAGCAGGATCTTTCAGCACCAGCACGTAACCAGAGGTGGCTGCAGGGCCAGGTCTGCCTTCATCCCAGCTCTCCTGCCTCCTTCAACATCACCGATCACCTCCACCCACCACTCCGCACCTCACCTCCTCTGTCTGACTTTCCTCTCTTGCCTTTGCCCCATCTGCTTGGCCACTTCATGTTTTTTTGGTATATTTACTATAAAGGAAGTTAAGCGTGCTTTATTTATCTACGCTCGGAGAACAAAATGCACGAGGCAGGATAGCTTCAAAGAAATGCAAATTAGATGTACCGCAAAGCCTTTCGATTATAACACTGTCTGCAGGAAAGCATTCTTAGAAATGCATTTTCCAATAGATTCAAATCAGCATGATGTTTCTAGTCGTATGTCTCTCACATGTATTGCAAGAAAGAGAAAGTGCGCGCACAGGCAATCCTACACAGTTGCACGCACACAATTCAACTCTATACGTTTTCAATTCACACCACATAATTAAACACCAAACCACATAATACAACAACACAATTGCACAACACACCACTTACATCCAATCCTCACCACAAAATTCCATATTATTCTACAAAATACAACAGCACACCACCATTCCACATAATTACACTCCATAACACAGTCCCACTCCACATAATTCCAATACACTTTTTTTTTAACTTTATAATTCTTCAAATAAAAGATAACACAAAAATATACCAAATCGTGGATACAGTATTAATAAACGGAGATCAGACGACACAAGCGAACCAATGTTTAGAATAAAGAAAACCAAACAAATCAATATCGATTATAAACATAAACATCTTAATTGAGAGAGATAAATAAATTATTTTGAAGCATTGACCACTGCTCTAAAGGGGCCCAGATCTTAGAGGCCAACTGACGCCGTCTTGTCCCCCTTAACAAATATTTAGAAGACTCCACTTTGTACCAAGCTAACATCCTGGCTCTCCAGTTAACAAAAGTGGGAGCCTCCGGACTTAACCACTGTGAAGTTATACAAAGCCGTATCATTGCCATAGCTATAAACAAGAATGCTCTGGTATATCTAGATCTTTCGGAAACTTCTGGATATTCACACCCCAATACAACTAAACCCGGAGAGATCTCCACATGGATATATGGACACAGCGAAAACATATGTATTGTATCTGCTGCTTGTAATCTGCGCCTAGAAGAGGAGTCGTCCCTCCCCCCCCCCCCCATGTAGCGATCTGGGACGGGGTATGGTACAGATCAAACATAGCCATATAGCTTTGTGTACGCAAGCTGCATGATACTAAAACATAGCTAGCTAGCTCAAGAGCAGGTCCTAAATCCACACCAGAGATACCCAATTTCCCCGTCCACTTAATGTTCTGAGCATCCAATTCATCAGGATGATCTGAGAGAAGACATTGATATATAACGCCTATTCTAGCCCTCGTTTTAACGAGTTCAGTTAAAGCAGTCTTTTCATAAAGTATGGAGAAATTATAGCAATGTCTAAGAAACTCCTGACCCGAAGGTATTTAAAAAATCATTGGAATGCAGATGAAACCGTTCCCTTAAAAAGGCAAAAGAGGCCAGATGCCCATCAGAACCCAAGTCACCAATAGTTTTTAAACCTGTACTCTGCCATTTGAAAGTGACACTGTCCTGAAAGATAGATGGGAGCAGATTCATGGCATTAAAGGGAGTATAATAAGTAATCTTTGGAATATGGAGTTTATGACGGATTTTCTGCCAAACTGGCCCAGCTGACCTAAAACCGTATCTTTTTAAAATAGCTCGGCTCAAGGATTCGTGTTAGAACACCCTTAGCGGTGTCACCTAGGGCTATCTCATATATAGATGGCCTAATACATAAGGGAATATCTCTATACCCCAGCAGTGGCAAGCCCAAGTTCTGTAACATAGCAGACCAATAGTAATATAACAGATTAGGAACCGCCCAGCCCCCACGTGCCCTAGGAAGACACGTCCACTTTGCCGGCCTTCGTTCCCGTCGATAGCTCCAAAGAAAGCGAAGACAGATCCTTTCAGCCCTAACCAAGGTATTATGTGGGAGCAGCAGAGGGATTGTCCTAAAAAAGTATAAGAACTTAGGCAGAATTAACATCCTCAAGACGTTACAACGCCCAAACAATGACCGATGTAGATGATCAAGCCTCTCCAGCTTAATATTAATGGAATCTATAGCCGAAAGAAGATTTAAGTCTGAGATGTTGGTAACTACAGGAGATATTTGTACCCCAAGATAGGTTGCTTCAGTTACAACAGACACCCCAGAGAGGGGGATGTTTTCTGACTGAATGACCTGAGTTTTGCTGATATTTAGCTTATACCCAGAGAGAGCTTCAAATTGCATAGCCAAGGTCTCTAAAGCAGGAAAGGCAGACCCAACATCATTAGTTATAACCACAATATCATCGGCATACGCCAACGCCTTATACTCAACCCCCTGATTACTAACTGGATGAATATCTTCACTCGCTTCTATTATTCTAAGGAACGGCTCAATGTACAGGGCAAAGAGCAGGGGCGAGCAGGAGCATCCTTGTCTGGTTCCCCTGCTGATATTAAAACACCCTGACTCCTGCCCTGAAATACGGATTGTGGCCCATGGAGAGATATAAAGTGACTGAAGGGCCTGAATAAACTCGGGGCTGAATCCCTTCCAACGGAGCACAGACCAAAGGAACCCCCTGGAGACCCTGTCGAATGCCTTTTCGGTGTCCAACAGGATCACACCTAAAGGGGACCCCGTGGTCTGGGCCCAATCCAAAAGCGCGATGACTCGTCGCACATGGTCTGCCATATCCCTACCCGGGATAAAGCCGTGCTGACGGAGTGAAACCAGAGGGATAATAACCTGCGCGAGTCTAATAGATAAAATCCTAGAATATATTTTGCTATCAGTGTTTATAAGGAAGATTGGCCGATAAGAAGAAGGATTTCATTCCGATTTGCCTTTCTTTTTTAATAATACCACCGTGTTTTGCCGCCAGGAATCTGGTATAGCCCTGTGCATCCCTAAAGACTGATAGCAGGTCAAAAAGGCTTATGCATATTGTTTAGTTTAGGTCATTTTGTTAGACCATCTTAGGTAATTTATTGCCGCTATTTGTATTGTATTCTGTATGATTGTATTTTATGGCTAGGCTTTTATTCTTTTATTCTTGTTGTAATGTGTATGTATTGCTTTTTAAGATCATTTTATATCGAAATAAAGCCAATTTGACTGATAGCCAATCCCGACTGATTAATGAGGAGAACAGCTTATAAAATTCTAGAGGAACAGAGTCCGGGCCAGCGGACTTCCCATTAGCAAGAGTTTTGATTGCCACTTCGGCCTCCTCCCAGGTAATTGGGGCAGAGAGTGATTCATTCTGCTCTGGCGTAACCACCAAAGTATCTAAGGTCTGAAGAAATTCATCCGCAGCACTCTCACTTTGTGAGACCGCAGACTCCTCAGAATACAACAGGGCATAAAATTCCTTAAAGACATCCATTACACCCGCTGGAGTATCCTGGATACAACCCTGCTGATCGAAGATGCGAAGTATACGGTTTGTAATACTTTTCTGTTGAAGCCGTTTGGCAAGGATCCTGCCGGAATTTTCACCAAATTCATACATTGAAGTGCGGTACTTCATATTTAGCAGCAAGATACCGGCCAAAAGACTCCAGAATTTTAGATTTTAATACTGCAACCGCCTTGTTACTCTGGTCAGTGCTCCGACAAAGATGAATATTAGCTACTAACTCCAGTTGTGCCAACCACAGCTCTTCAAAACGTCTTTTAACCTGCGTCTTCTTCCAGCGATAAGCTGAAAAGCTTTTGGTCTCCCCCTGTAACGCCGCTTTAAATGTGTCCCAGATGATACAATCTGAAGCGGAAGCCCTATTAATATTCATAAACTCCGTAATCCATTTTTCCATGTGATCCCGATAGGCTGGATCCAAAAGAAGCTTTCTCTCAAATGTCCAGGATCTAGGACATTTAATCGGTCGCTACCAGGGACATTCCACCACTAGTACATTGTGATCTGACAAGGTCCTTGGTGAGATGGATATGACCTAATCTAAGTGAACCATTTTGATATGAGGGGCCGAATAGTATGTTTACCCATCTTTATTCTGGTTGTGATAATGCCAGGCATCAATCAAACCATGCTCTAAAGTCAGAGTCTGGAGGGCCTTAAAAAGAGACGGTTTCCTGCCAGAATAGTTAAAATTAGTTACTAAATTGAATTGACTTGCCAGATTAATATTAAGGTCCCCAGTAAAAAACATTGGGTGTGGCCATGTTGCTAATTCAATGTTTAGATGTCTAAAAGTTTCCGGGTCATCTAAATTAGGGCCATATATTGAACAGACCGAAAGTGACCTGCCATTTATAATGACCTCCGCAATCACCCACCTACCTGCCTTATCTTCTTTAGCTTTCTTACAGCAGCCTATTCCTTTCTTCAGAAGAACAGCCACCCCCCGAATCATAGAAGTCTGGCGGGAACAAGCAGTAAGATCATAGCCAGGCATTTTTAAGGATTCACGCCTACCCCATGGTATGTGGGTCTCTTGCAGACATATTGTCAACCTGCATTATTTGAATAATCTTAGAGAGCAACCCACGCTTTTTCCCATCATTCAGCCCACAAATATTCCAAGAGCTAAGTCGCAATCTGTTCTGCCCCATTAATTAAAACATTTAAACCCTGCTTTCTAAAGAACAAGTTTTTAATCGGTACTATAGTAATCATCAACATCTTCAAAAAGATGAAAAGAAGAAGAATTCGGCCGCCACAACATATACTGCTTCCACGACTGGAAAATACCAAGAAAGAACACACCCAACACCTGCTGCGAACCCCCTCACCCCCCACCACCACCACCCCCTAGACCCACCCCGAACCCCCCTACCACCCCCCCCTCGTGTGGCAACAGGACCAAAGTCCTTTCGATGGTTTAGGATGGTGCACCCACTCTCCCCTGGGTCATACCCCCGCCTCTCAAACATCCTCCGAGGGCATGTACTGATCAAATAACAGAAAAAGCACCGGATACATAGTCCGCATATAGAGATCAGACCCACCCTCGATATATACTATGACATTATCAATGATCTACCCCAATCATAGTGTAGTGTAGTTCCTATTATCCCAATAGGCTCTGCGCATTGGAATAATACCTTCAGTAGTATAGGCCTAGACCAGACGTTAACTAGGTCTACTACTGTCGATATTAGACTTAAAGTTTTGGGTTTGCCAGCTAGCTCAGAGTTCACTAGAAACTTTCTCGAATAGGCAAGGAGGAGTTGAACCTCCCTGGATAGACAAGAAGGGATGTAGTTTCTGACAACCATAGAACATGACAACTTTGCTCTCCCCTAATCAAGAGTGTATCTCGAGAGTCGTGTGAACAAAAGGCAATTTATTTTACTCAGTCAGTACGTGCATTCTTAGTCTCATCAGATTGTAGAGAAAAGGAAGAGACGGGCGTGTTCAATAAAAGATGTTATTTATTGATCAGTCTCTTTTCTCATACAAGAGAAATGGATCGATATTATTGCAATACTTATGGTTAAGTAAAGTGCATACATTAAGAGCAGAAGTATAAAATAATACTGTAAAAACATTGATATGGTTTCTAAGCCATATGAAGGTTTAAAATGAATAAAATATATTACATACACATATACATTTGACTAATCGTACTCAACTGGTGTTT
The DNA here is from genome assembly GCF_964261635.1 of Lissotriton helveticus. Classification (NCBI taxonomy): domain Eukaryota; kingdom Metazoa; phylum Chordata; class Amphibia; order Caudata; family Salamandridae; genus Lissotriton; species Lissotriton helveticus. Next base: position 825,238,303 of record NC_136065.1, on the reverse strand, counting down.
CTAACTACGCCTACCCCGTGTACCTGACCTGCGCCTAATACGTGGGCGGGAATAGAAAGTTACAGTTTAAGTTAAGTTTGTTTTTGACAAGTGACTGACTAAAGAATTCTCTGTGAGGGGTTATTCAGTTCTGTACCTGGAATCTAGGATGGATGAGGGATGGTATCTCTCGTCTCTGGTCTCGATATTCCAGGCTGCCTGCGAGGGCAGCGCCGGAGCTGGATTTTCTCGGCAGGAGAAAAACAGCTTCTCGTTCTCAGCGCGCCAGGAAGGCGGGGCTGCGCCAGCGGGGTCTGCTCTGGGCTTCGGCAAGTCTGGCTTCTCCGATCTCGTCACCACCGCGTGTGTTTGCATAGGGCAATATCGGTAATATTTATACCTTTAAGGTGCCGAGATTGACGTAAGGATGGACATAGATACGTCAAATAAGGATGTCATACGACCAGGTCGTTAGCACACAAATCACGGTATCCCACTTAGGGACATTAATAATTGCTCTAAAATAAAATGTGACCCAGAGACTCTAATGGAAAGAATACGTTTCCCAGCATGCAACAAAATTATAATACGAACTGTAAACCAATGAGGCATGCTTTTAAACTTACAAATAAAATGGAGCCTTTGAACAGCACATACTGAGTCGCCTATGATTAAGGGGCAACTGGCCTCGAAACGCGTCAGGCACCACAACACACCTGTGATTTATCGGGGACAATATCCAGAGAGGCCGGATGGCAGGCTGAACACGAGTGTGTCCTGGAAAGCTTAAGGGCATTTGTGGATATATATATATGTATGTATGTATGTATGTATGTATGTATGTATGTATGTATTTCAATCGAAGCCCTGGCGCTCAGGCGGGCACACGATGTTGTCCTGCACTTAACAGTGTTCTCTGCCTCGTCGCAGCTCGCTGTCAGTCCTCCTTAATTTTCACATGCTCGAGGCGTTTCGAGGCAATCGCGCCTCTTCTTCATGGGCTAAACATCCGGGCACTGTATTAGCATCACCTATTTATTCATTGTTGCTTCAATTAATTGAAACCGCCTTTAGTGGGCGTTACTCGGTTGGTGTCCTGTCATATTGCATGCTGGTATTTGCAGTTCTTTAGGTGAGCTACTAATATTATACCTTGGTAGATTCAGTGTCTTTCTGTTAATTTATAGCTTGTCATCCTCCTTAGTAGGGCGGAGTTCATGAGTTCACGAGCTTCAATTTTGCGAAAGGGCAACGTGCTGAAGAAGGAATTGTTGTCCTTCTGTAGTAGGGGAATCTCTGTTATAGTCATAATCTAGTGAATAGTCCCGCCCATGTGCGTGGACCCCGGAGCAATCAAAAATAGTCTCTTAAAGTGTCGAAAAATGCAGACCTGCACAGACACTTAAGAGAGAATTAAAGACAGATAATTCAGCCTATAACACAGGCTACACTGTCCAGTACTTCAACTAGAAATTCCACCAACAAAATCCACAAAACAGCAAAACCTGTACAGATTTCCCTTGCTTCAGCAGCAAAAACCCTCTGGAATGATAGAGGAGGATCTGGACAGACAAGCCCCATAGGCTGCCATTATGTGGCTCAGAACAGGATACTGTGCCTTTAAGAGAACTTTCCTGAACTTCACAGTATCCCAGAATGCACTGCAGGTCCCTTTTACTTTCAGTTCTTTTTTCCGGCTCCTGCAAGCAGGACCCTGGAGCTTTGAGCTCTCCCTTTTCAAGGGTTTATTGGTGATTTTTCACTATTAATTTCGTTTTGAGTACTTCTAAAGTACTTTAGTGCTGTTCTTCTTGGTTTTAGCTCCTTTTTGATGTCAAATATGCCTGCATTATTTGACAAATGCCTGGAGTGTTCCAGGAAGAAGGCCAAATCAGATCCCCATGAGGTGTGTATCCTCTGCCTTCCCTCTTACCATGTCCCAGAGGAGTGTGAGATTTGTCAGGGCTCCTCTGGCAGGACCCTGAAGGACAGACAGAAGATCAGGCTTCCGGGACTCGAGGAAAGAAGGCTGAAGGCACAAGGTGGCTCTGGAGGGGCTTCTTCTGCCCGTGCTGAGGCTTCTGGGGGGCTCCCCAGAGGCAGGAAGACCAGCAAGCGTGGCCACTCTCCGTCTGGGTCGATTGCGCCGACCACGACGTCGAGAGGGATGACTATGGTCTGTTCCCCATCTCCCCAGGGCTCTGGGGCGAAGCGCCGTTTACGCTCGACGTCGAGGGAGTTGCACAGACCGCCGACAAAGTCTCCTGTGACGATTTCGTCGTCATCCTCGTCGGACTCGACGTAGAGTGATCGAAGTCGAAGGGCCCGGCGTCGGCGCTTGCCGTCCAAGCGACACCGCCGTTCGCCGTCGGCGAAGAGGAGAAGATCATCGTCGAGGGGAACCTCGTTGTCGAGGAGTGGACCACCGTCGAGGCGGAAGAGGTTGCCGTCGAGGCGGTTGCAGTCGCCGTCTAGGCGCAAGAGGTCGTCGTCTAGGCCGTTGAGATCGCCGTCGAGGCACGAGAGATAGCCGTCGAGGCAGACGAAGTCGCCGTCGAGGCATGGGAGACGGTCGACGCCGAGGAAGAGACGCTCGACATCGAGGGGCCGACGCTCGCCGTCTGGTCACCGTTCTTCGACGTCGAAGAAGCGGGATAAGAGGCCTGATGCCATGGGAGGCTCGCCAACGTCCCAGGCTGGTGGGGGATCACCGGGCTCAGTGTATTCCGAGGTGTATACGCCTTCACAAATTACGCCTCCGCCTCCATTGCCGAGGGGTCTCCCTCCGAGGGCCCCTACCCCTCCTCCTTTGCCTCCGCTTCCGCAACCCGTACCTCGACCTCAGGTGCCAGAGAGGCCGCCCCCGGTTCCTCCAAGGTCGGCTTCATTACCCAGGTTTCCGACCACTCCCAAAGGGACTCCTAAGCCGCAGGCCCCAGTGAAACCTAAGACGCCCGCTCCGGTGGAACCGGCGGATCGTCCGAGGCCTATGAAGTCAAGATCACGCTCCGGACGGAGTGGAAGATCTAGGAGTCGGCGCAGATCCTCCACTAGATCTAGACATCGCCCTAGGAGGCGAGGATCCAGGTCCCGCACGGACTCCTCCAGGACACGATCCTATTCGCCGACCTTGTCGGATTCCCCGGGGACAAGGGTGTCTCCGGTGGACGACATCAGCACGTTCCAGGAGGTTCTCCTGAGGGGGGCGACAAAGTTGGGCATCACGGTGACTGCTCCTACACCTACGACGACCGTGATATTTGAGACACTTCACAAGAAGCATTTGTCTCGCCCCCTGCTGCCATTAGTGCCAGGTTTGGTGGAACCTGCGGAGGAGCTGTTCCATACGTCAGCGGTGGTGAAGGCCGCTCCCTCCCGACTTCTGAAGAAGTACAGGGCCCCGGATTCGGACTCTGCTTTCCTGCGAATGGATCCAGTGCCCGACTCAGTTATAGTGACGGCGGCCAGGAAGTTACACTCTACCTCCCCGTCCTCCACCGTGCCGTCTGATAAGGAAAGCCGATGGATCGACTCGGCTGGGAGGAAGGCTTGTGGGACTGCTTCCACTACCATGAAAGCCTCCAGCGATTCGGCTTTGCTGGGGCGGTACGACCGTGCCCTGTGGGATTCCCTAAAACAGTTCACGGACCTTCTGCCACGAGACAAGAGGGAGGACTTCCTAGAGATCCTTAAGGAAGGGATGCTGGTTTCAAACCAGGTCATCAGCGTGGCTGCGGATATCTCTCTTTTGGGGGCCCATGGTTACTGTCATGGGATCAACCAGCGACGTCATGCTTGGCTCAGGCTCACGTCACTCAAGCCAGAGGCCCAGCAGCGGGTGGCCAATCTGCCGTTTTCAGGAGAAACACTGTTCGGAAAACATGCCGATGATGAGATGGCCCGCATGAAGGCGGAGGCAGAGACCCTGACGGCGGCGGGCTTGGAGAAGCCCAAGGAAAAGAAGTCCTACCGACCGTTCTAGAGACGGTTCGGTGCACAGGGCAGAGGGCGAGGACAGTCTTCGGGACAGCAGCAGCAACAACAGCAGCAGTTCCGGAGACCCTTCCAGAAGCGCCAGAAGGATGGAGGTGGACAGCAGTCCTCTACAGCGAACAAAGGCCCGGCCGGGTCTCGACCCTGAGCGGTTACTTCCCCTTCATCCGTTACCCGCTCCGGTGGGGGGAAGCGTTCAATTTTTTCTGGCAGAGCGGAGAAAAATTACTCAGAACAAGTGGGTGCTGAATATTGTTTGCAATGGATACAGTCTTCGGTTCACCGGCCCGCCTCTATCAGTTCCTCCGGTCAGCTCGCAGTATCAGCTGCGCGAGCTCCAGGCGGAGGCCGATATCCTGTTAAGGAAAAGGGCGATAGAAGACGTACCTCTGTCTCAAAGAGGAAGATGTCTGTACTCCCGGTTCTTTCTGGTCCGCAAGAAGGACAAGAACGAGTTCAGGCCCATTCTGGACTTGCGACAGGCAAACAAGTGGATTCGCAGAGAAATGTTTCGCATGCGGTCGTTGCATCAGATTTATGCTCAGTTGCAACAGGGGGACTGGCGATGTGCAATAGACCTACAGGATGCATACTTCCATGTGCCCATTGCACTCAAACACAGGAAGTTCCTGCGATTCCAAGTCGGCGCCAATCATTATCAGTACACAGTACTGCCATTCGGGCTGAAGTCTGCGCCCAGGACATTCTCGAAGTGCATGGCAGTGGTAGCTGCACACCTGAGAAAGAACAAGGTGTTTGTCTACCCGTACCTGGACGATTGGTTGATCAAGGCCTCCACCTTCTCGGAAGCTCAAGCGCACTTCCAGAAGACGTGCAATCTCTTGAACAAGCTGGGGTTGCACATCAACATGTCCAAGTTTGTCCCAACTCCGGTCCAGTGCATACAGTACTTGGGAGCCACGATCGATACGAGGTCAGCAAGCGTGTCTCCGGAGGAGCGACGATTATCACTCCTTCGGAAGGCTCAGGCTCTTCTGGCCACTCCATCTACAACAGTGAGGAAGGTGTCTTCTCTGCTGGGATCGATGGCCTCTTGTATCTTCCTAACGCCACACGCGCGGCTGCACATGAGACCGCTGCAGGAGTGCTTGAAGGATCAGTGGTACCAGAGGAGAGGATCTTGGAACGACAAGATGCGACTGTCTCTGCATGCTCTTCAGTCCCTGAAGTGGTGGTGTTCAGCGGAGAATCTCCTCAGAGGAGTTCCCTTCCACAAGGACATTCCCACTCAGACTATCGTGACGGATGCTTCTCTCCAGGGCTGGGGAGCGCACTCCGGACATTTACAGATTAAAAGGACGTGGTCCCCGACTGAGTCCACGTACCACATCAATTTCCTGGAACTCAGAGCTGTTCACTTGGCACTGAAAGCCTTTCTCCCGTCCTTCCAGACCAACTCTCTGCTTGTACAGTCGGACAATACGACCACGATGTATTACCTCAACAAGCAGGGGGGTTCGAGATCACGCACCCTGTCGCAGGAGGCGCAGGCGATCTGGCACTGGCTTCTGGCCCGAGGACTGACGATAACGGCCACCCATCTGCCAGGTGTGCAGAATGTTCAGGCAGACGCACTGAGCAGACTGATTCAGGAAAACCACGAATGGGTCATAAACGACGAAGTACTAGGAGAAGTCTTCTCAAAGTGGGGAACTCCAGACGTAGATCTGTTCGCCACCGCAGAAAACAGCAAATGCCGAGACTTCGCCTCCAGGTACTACCAGCCGGGGACGCTGGGGAATGCGTTATGGATCAACTGGTCGAACAGCTTTCTGTACGCTTTTCCACCCATTCCCCTGATTCCGACGGTTCTCATCAAGCTGTCCCAGTCCAGGGCGCGGATGGTACTGATTGCCCCGGAATGGCCCAGGCAGTGGTGGTTCACGGACCTGCTTCACCGGTCTCTCCTTCCTCACATGAAGTTGCCGTGCAGGCCGGACCTTCTCACGAAGTTCGGGGGGCAGATGTTGCACCCCAACCTCTCGTCTTTGAGTTTGGCGCATGGCTCCTGAGATAGTGCAATATGGCCATCTTAATCTCCCAGAAGATTGCATGGACATACTGAAGGAGGCTAAGCGACCTTCCACTAGGACTTCTTATGCTTACAAGTGGAAGAGGTTTTGTATCTGATGCAAGTCCAAGAACTATGACCCGACCACATGTAAGGAAGATGTCATCCATCCATACCTTCTACATCTGGCGCAGTCTGGCCTTAATGTCCATTCCATTAAGGTCCATCTGGCTGCATTGACTGCCTACAGGAAATGCCCTTCACAGACTTCCTTCTTCCAGATCCCTGTGATCAAAGACTTTCTGGAAAGCTTGAAGAAAGTGTTTCCTCCTGTCAGGCTCCTACGCCTTCATGGGAACTGAATGTGGTGCTGTCCAGGTTGATGAAGGAGCCTTTTGAACCTATTCATAAGGCTGCGTTGCAGTACCTGTCCTGGAAGGCGACGTTCCTCGTGGCCATTACATCGGCCTGCAGGGTGAGTGAAATTCAGGCGTTGTTGCCAGGAACCTTATATTGTATTTCATGCTGCTAAGGTTGTTATGCGTACTCACCCTAAGTTTCTTCCCAAGGTTATTTCTGATTTTCATGTCAACCAGACTATAACTTTGCCTACGTTTTTTCAGAATCCTTCATCTCCAACGGAAAGGTCTTTACATTCCCTGGATGTTCGGAGGGTGTTGAAATTTTATCTGGATAAAACCAAAGATATTCGTAGGTCGGACCAATTATTTTTCAATTATGGATCAGTCAGGACAGGTCTTTCTACCTCTAAGCAGTCCATCTCGAGGTGGATTGTGTCCTGCATACAATTGTGTTACCAAAAAGCTAATAAGACCTTAGGGGTAAACCTAAGGCTCATTCCACCAGGGGCAAAGCTGCCACGACTGCTTTGCTCCGTAATGTTCCCATTGCAGAAATCTGCAAGGCGGCCACTTGGAAGTCGGTTCATACCTTTGCTAAGCATTACTGCCTGGACACTGATTCCAGAGCAGACGCTCAGGTTGGGCAGGCTTTGCTGTGAAATCTGTTCGCACAATAGTGGTGTCATTTCTCGTTTCTCCACCGCCGCTTTGGTGTGGGGATGGGCTTGCCATTCTATTCACTAGATTATGACTATACACAGAGATCCCCTACTACAGAAGGAGCAGTTTCTGTCCTGTAACTCCAGTTCTGTAGTAGGGGTATCTCTGTTATAGTCATAAGCTCCCGCCCTCCTCCCCGGTGGAGAGAGATATTCATGTAAGGAATGCTACAGGTCTGGCGTGTTATGCCTTCAAAAAGAACTGCAAGTAAAAGGGACCTGCAGTGCATTCTGGGATACTGTGAAGTTCTGGAAAGTTCTCTTAAAGGCAAAGTATCCTGTTCCGAGCCACATAATGGCAGCCTATGGGGCTTGTCTGTCCATATCCTCCTCTATCATTCCAGAGGGGTTTTGCCTCTGAAGCAAGGGAAATCTGTACAGGCTTTGCTGTTTTGTGGATTTTTTGGGTGGAATTTCTAGTTGAAGTACTGGACAGTGTACCCTGTGTTATAGGCTGCATTATCTGTCTTTAATTCTCTCTTAAGTGTCTGTGCAGGTCTGCATTTTTCGACACTTTAAGAGATTATTTTTGATTGCTCCGGGGTCCACGCACATGGGAGGGACTAATCACTAGATTATGACTATATGACTATTATGACGTTGCCCTTTTGCAAAATTGAAGCTCGTGAACTCATGAACTCCGCCCTACTAAGGAGGATGAGAAGCTTTAAATTAACAAAGACACTGAACCTACCAAGGTATAATACTAGTAGCTCACCTAAAGAACTGCAAATACCAGCATGCAATATGACAGGACACCAACCGAGTCACGCCCAGTAAAGGCGGTTTCAATTAATTGAAGCAACAATGAATAAATAGGTGATGCTAATACAGTGCCCGGATGTTTAGCTCATGAAGAAGAGGCGCGATTGCCTCGGAACGCGTCGAGCATGTGAAAATTAAGGAGGACTGACAGCGAGCTGCGACGAGGCAGAGAACACTGTTAAGTGCAGGACAACGTCGTGTGCCCGCCTGTATATATATATATATTTTATATGTTATACGAAAATGCTCATAACACTTGTTTCTTTTAACTTTTCAACATGCTGCATAGTAACCACAATCCTCTGCAACATAGACATTGGCAAAGCCAGTACCTCTGGCTAAACACTTATAAGTTCCCAAAGGCGAGACCTATTGGCTATGCCAATGCTTGTTTTAAATTGGAAAGCAATCATGAGATTTAAGTTATATTCTGGCTGGGCTCATACTTCTTTTTCATTTTTTCCCCTGAATTGACATTAATCTAGAACTCCGATCTCACTGTAGTTTTAATTTTTTATTGTTATTATGGTCTGCCCTTTAAGGCCTACACAGATACAGAGGAGTTGTTGGTCAGCGGGCTTAATCTGTTAGACTGTTACATTGTCAATCACATTTGACTTCCACCAACTGCACCATTCAGCATGGGTCAAAGGGTCAGCCCTCTTTACCCATTGACTCAGTTCACTTTTAGTGCGCACATTGGTCACATCCACCTAAAAATGGTCTTTCTTTTATTTATTATCCATCTTTAAATAATACTATCTATTTTTCCGCACTTAGGGTGCTCTCCTAGATGGTGATATATTTTCTATCTCCTTTCAAAAAATGGTAGTTATAAGTTGTGTGATTGACATTGTTGCGCTGTATCTGTCTGAGTCCTTCGTTAGGTCTTTTTTCTCGTCCCCCTAATAATAAAATTATTCAAGTCCATTGCACAGCTGTTATTCGGAAATAGGAATATCGAGCTCACCATTGAAGACAATGGAGTGGTCGGGGCTTCTAATGGCTGGTAGAAGCCCGGAGCAGCAACATTCCAATATTTTTTCACAGCTGTTGCTGTGAACAAACGCTTCACAGAGCTCGAGGGGATTTCAACCTCATTGGGGTTCATTGAGGCCTTTGTTTTACAAATTGGGACATTCTTCCCTGTAGGGGCAGAATATTCTAATAACCTTCGAGCCCGACCTAGTTCGCTCTATCGGCCATTAAATACCTGCTCCCTTGTTAAAGGCCCTCGACTAAGGCTGGGGCCTTTAACGCTGGTGCGGGCCCTTAATGGCTAGTAGAGCCTGCTACGTCCGGTTCTAAGGCTATAGTATACCGCCACATCCGGGAATCTCTTCTAAATTTGAAGTTTGCATTGCAAGCATATAGTGGAGCTATGTAGATTGTATACGCTGACACAGGACCTTTGTCAGTGCTGGTTATTGATCAATCTTTGATCTGAATTCAGCATTCCCCTGCCGTTTCATCAAAGTATATCTGGCTTCACAGGATTGTAGAAATTCCTTTTCTTTTTGTGTGTGTGTGTGATGAACTGCTATTCAGTGATGACATAAAATTGCATCACAACTGCTGGTGTATTAGAAGTCCTCAAAATGAAGTTTTTGTCATGTGCATTTAATATTAACCGTGTTTATTATTTTTTTTGTAGATAAAAAACCTCATTTAAACCAAGAGGAGAAAAATAATTATTCCTATGTGAATGCTAAAGACGACAGTGAGAAACATCCAGTTGAAACTGCAGCAGTTGAACAAAACGCAGATGTCCAGTTGCACGATGACACCCCCGACTCGCATGCAGGAAAGAGGCCACAATCTCCATCAGGAATATCTCAAACACAAGAATCTTTAAGAACTACACTTTATGACTGGGATGAGCAAGACCATGAAGATATAACACCAGATGAAATTCAGGTTGAATTTAGCAGTGGGAATTCAGAGACAAAAAGCCAAGTGGATGTTGTAACAAACACAAATGATCAGGACCATCCACAAGAGGCATTTGAAGATGATGGTGATGATGAACTGCAAAGTGTTGTGAAACTTAGCAATTGCAGAACTTACTGTAGGCCCAGCAAAGGAAACCAGTCCCACGGAACACCTGATTTTGACAAAGTAATGGATGGCACAATTCATTCTGTGGCCAAGTCAGATGAGTCCGACAAAAGTAAGTTGAACACAGCAAAAAAAGGTGCTTTAAGTAGTGCGGTTTGGACAAGTGGGCGGACTCGAGACTACACTGTCCTCCATCCATCTTGTTTGTCTGTTTGTAATGTGACAATACAGGATACCCTGGATAGAAGTATAGATGATTTAACTGCAACAGCTACTACTGATTTAGGAGAAGCTGGGCGTCTCCGTAAAAAAGCTGATACTGCGACCACCAAAACGTATACCAGATTTCGACCTAGCCATACAAAATCAAAAAAGGATGCCAAACTGGAGTTTTTTGGGTTTGAAGACCAGGACGAGGGTGGTGGTGGTGAAGGGGGGTCTAAAATTCCCGGCCGTTCCAGCTATAGAATAAAATATTTTGGTTTTGATGACCTAAGTGAAAGTGACGAGGAAGAAGACGGCGACTGGCACATGGCAGAAGTCAAAGCTAAAAAGAAAGAAAGAATGGCAAAAACACCATCCGCCTCTCTTCCATTGAGATCAGAAGCATATGCAAATTTACATGCGAGACAATCCACTGCCAATTTAGGTGAGTGCTAGTCTCAGTCTTTGATACTCTATTGAGTCAGACCAAGTTGGAGTTGTGCAGGCATTCCTAACACAAATATTTGTGCCTTTTCTCAAATATAAAAAAATGTATTTATATAGAAATGGCATTACTACTAAAATGGAATCACTACTAATTTGGTAATTTCATTTGTCCTACTACTTATACAATTGCCATTCCAGTTGTCTGTTCGACACAGTAAAAAACACTACAAAGACATGGATTGGAAATGGCATTAGACTGGTTGTTTAATAAATCTTGTTCAATCAGTCCAGAATCCAGATGCTTAAACTTTGTCTGCTCGCGTAAGTCAGGAGGACTGGGTAAGTAGTAGTTAAAGAAAGCAAGCAAATGTCACTGACTTTCATACTGTGCAGTTATTACACTGCCTTAAAGGCCGTAACCAGCAGTTCATTTTATGATCTTTCCTGAGAACACTATGAAAAACTTTCTCTTTTAGCAAGAAATGTCACATTGTTTTCTAAGAGTCTGGTTTTTTGTAAAGTATCAAAGCAGCTCTTATTCCCAGTGTTTAAATGGATTTTTCTTATTTACTTAAACAGCATGGAAAACACAACTTTTGTCTTACACCTTGTGTCTGGTTAAATTTGCAAATAAGGAATGGTATTACACACCACCTTTAATGCCGAGTGTAAGGTGTCCTCTAAATAAGAGAATTTCAGGTTTGCTTATCCCTCATCCATGAAGGACAGGGCAGACAATCTCCTAGTCATTGTAAAGTGGTGGATAGGTCTTTTTCAAGTAGACCTGGAAAGAGCATCTGTTAAGATGATAGTACTCTTGGTTCAGCAGTGAGATGTCCAGCAGGTGTCCCGATTCCCTTTAAGCTAGCTGTCTGTTTTGTCACTGGAATGTCATTGCCTGAGACAGAAGATACATTTGGTAGTCTCCTCTTCATTTGTAGTTCTCGCCTGAGACTGTGCATGTGCTGTTGCTTGCGTCAATCTGTTTTCTTAAAAGAAAAAAAAAAGAAAATCAAAATATAAAACATAACTTTTGGCCCACTATCTAGTTAGCATTGCTTGGCTTCACTGTCTCACTCATTTTCTTCCTTTTCACTGGCCAGTGTGTGTCGCTTCACTTTATCTCAATGTGTTTGTTTTCTTCTCTGAAACTGGAAAATAGACCAACCACTGATTGATTTCTTTATTAGTGGTCTTCCACGCTGCCGGTGCTCGGATTGGTTTTTTTCCCTTTGATTTTGCTTGCAGACAACTTGAACCTGTCTAAAGTTGAAGATCGTGCTTCCTGGTATATAAGCTGTTGCCTGTGACCACTGTCTGTAACTTTAATTTTGCCCCCCACGTCTGTTTAATTGATATGGCTGTAAACATACTCCCTTTGGTTGACTGTTGCCATACACAGTTTATCTGAATTAACGTTTCCAGCACAGTCAGATTTTCTTATTTGTTGGTTACCTCTTTTTATAATTTTGAGGATGTTTTATTCATCAAACATGAGGTTTTTTCAAATAGTGTTTCTGGCTTACCTCTTTTTATCTACCAACCCATAAAATAACCCGTACTCCCTTTACCGCCACCCATCCTTGAGCCATAAAATCAGCCTTACCTCCATTTACCTCTACCCATCCCCAAACCCTAAAATTACCCTTGCCTCCTTTTACCTCTACCCATCCCTGAACCCTGAAATCACTTGTACCTTCCTATACCTCTACTCACGGCTGAACCCTAATCACTTTTTTATATTTAAGATAAAACGTATTTGTGAGAAATTGGGCTGTTGCTAGAGGAGGGTGTGGATCTTTCTTGTGCTACAACCTCAAACAATCCCCATCGGGTTGAACCACAGAAGTCACTAAATTAACCTGTGCTTAACCCTCTTGTAACTTAGTGCTTAAAAGCAGGAAGTGCCAACTGTGGTTACCGGTTTGACCAGAATGGCACAAATTTACAAATTCAGGCTGACCACGATGGATCGCGGGCCGGATAGAGCGACCAAGTTAGTCCCGCTTAGAAATGTACCTTAAATCCTGGTTGCGGAGCTTTGAGGCTGTGCAGTGGCGGTCTCAAAGTGATGTGAGGTCTTTGTGAGGGATGCATTGTGCCTATTCTTATGAGCTGTGCAATCTGCAATACAGTCTTGCGTCGAGCTGCGTCTGTTCTGATGAGGTACTGCGGAGAGCTGTATCGGTTCTGATTAGACCACAGCTTGCTTGGAAGAACCACTTTAGCCCCAGGGGTCCAGAACTGGGGAGGCACTACTTGGGAAGGGGGGCGTTGTACTTACAGCAGGCAAAATCTAGCTGCAGGGTTCAAGATGGTTGTAGCCTTTTCTGTCACTGAACGTCTGATCAGGAGGCCGTATAACTAACACTTGGTGTCACTGTGGTGGTTCTGGGTTCAAGGTGGTCCAATCCTTAGGCAGCAGAGCAGTTCTTCTGAGTCTTCTAAAAGTGATCTGGAGAGTCAGTCTGAGGGTCCTATTTTCATACCTGGTGCCTTCTTTGAAGCAGGAGAAGCTTCTGGAGTTTCCCCTCTTCTTTGATGTCTGGAATTTCCTGCCTCCCTTTCCTGGCCTCGATCTGTCTAGGCGCATAGTAGACGAGTATGAAGTATTTTGTACTTGAGCTAGGTCAGTGCCTTTAAAGTGCAAGTGTAGTAGGTGACAGCTCCGCGACCCCACAGTTCAATTAAGCCAGGATGGCACTTCCTGTAAACACCCAGACCCTCTTTTTATTTGCTGTCTGTGCAGAATACACAAAGGGCAACTGCCAACTACAGTCATGTGATCCAGGAACAGGCTGCAAGCACCAACTGGTTAGGACAAGAAAATGGCAATTTAGTAATTTCCAGGATTGAAATTTAAAATCCGCCTTGACCCAAAAGAATGATCTAAATTCCAATTCCTCAAACATGACGTTCCTACTTGCTCCCAATCAAAAGTTATCACTTAAGTGTAATAAGGTATGCCAATGATATCTTATAGGAGAGATCTGCCGAACTAATTTAGGAGTTTATTTCACTACCACGACATGTAAAATGTAAACGTACATGTCCAACTTCTTAAATACAATGCACTCGCCCAAAGGGCAGTTTATGACCTACTCTAGTGTGACTTGTATGTATTGAAAAATGTTTAGGTAGCAAAAACTTTGCGAGGTCGAAATGACTATTTAAAACTAAGCACAGGCTGCAATGGCACGTCTGAGACATGTTTTAAAGGCCTACTTACGTGGATGGAACAATTAGTGCTGCAGGCCCACTGGTAGCATTTAATTGGCAGGCAATTTGCACATGTTGTACCACTTTACTAGAGACTTACAAGTAAATTAAATGTGCCAACTGGGTGTAAGGCAATTCTACCATGTTGAAACAAGCATACTAGCTCTTTAGCACTGGCTTGCATTGGTAAAGCGCCAACAGAAACCGCTTCAAAAATAGAAGTGAAGGCAAAGTTTGGGGGTGACCCTGCAGAAATGACCAAGTCTAGCAGTATTTTTTTTAAACTTGCTTGCTTGGTAATCGTTCAATTACGTACCTGTATTGTAAAGGTCCTTTGTGGTAAGGTCTGCGTTCACTCAAGCAGGGCACATTCCTGCCCTTACTTTAAACATACTCCTGCCTTCACCCTTGCGCCCTTAAATGTTTTAGGGGCCCTGTCTGTTTTTTTTTTTTGCCCTTCAGTATTTTTGAAGCGCACCTTCGCCTCTTTGACATTTTGCCCCCTCCCTTCACATCCCCATGCTCTATACTTTTGATTTCACCTGAGACTGCGCACACGCCATTGCTTGTGAAACATATTGTTTACTTACAGGGGGTTTAGAGCCCGCCTATTGCTTGGCTTCGTAGTCACTCAGGTTAGTTGCTTCTCTTTGGTTAGCCCATTTTTGTTCCACTGCTGGCCACTTTGAAGTACGTTCTTCCCTCTTCTACTTGCACTTTTCTCCCTCCAAAAAGGTGAACTTCAGCTTGGGATGGCGGTGGGAGGGTTGTAAGATAATTAAACAGTTGAGTTGTTTTTTCCTTGCGTGCCTTTTACGTACTTGGGAGTCACATCACAGCCATGCCAAGAACCTTCTACATTTTGACAGCTTCATACCACTTCCAGTAGGTTACAGCCCTGGCACCTGTTTGAGTGGCAGTTAATTTTTATTTTTGTTATTGCTTAATTTGTTTTTCCCATTACCCTCCTTCATTAGATTACATTTCCTGTCCCGCATTAAAAAGAGATTAATTCCTTGTTGGTTTATATTTGCTGACCAGGTGTTGTCATTTCTTCCAGAATTTCTTTTTTTATGAAGGCAGAAAATAACCCCATACTAAAACTGATTTCTGCCCATCATTATCAGTGCTGGCCGTGTCGTATAGTCAAATTCAAAGATAGCTTTATTCGATTTTTGAAATTAAAAACCATAAAAGCACATTTTAAATACAGTTTAAAACATTTCATTACATTTATACATTATACATACGTCTAAAACTTATATAATTTAATTAAAAACCTATGTTAGGGTAATTCCAGAAAATTATATATATTATATATAAAAAAGTGTTCAATCCATCGAGGCTCTACATTTTACTACATACTTCAGGAACTTAGAAACTGCTACCACAGTGACTTCATCTTGTAACATATACAGTTTAATCAGGGCTGGTCTGCATTGCCTTAGTCCCCACATTTTTAACAGCGGGACCAGATGTCTCTTTCTTCCCCATTCATAATATTTACAAAATAAAATGCAATGAATATTTGACTGGGTTGAAATATCATCACACGGGCAGTTGATCAATTTGGCAGACCAATCGTTTACAATTGGAAATGATATCAGTCTGAAAAAGCAGTCAGTTCTCATCCTGGTTAATAATAGTCTCGTATAGGCAGAGTGTAGTGGTGATAGGTATGGTTGTACGCCTACTTCGCACGGCAGTAGGCGATGGTGGGAAATACTTGACTTATTTCCCTCTAGATAAGATCGCCTATTTTCCAACAAACCTAAACAACATTCTTTAAGAGCTTTTTTTGTAATTAGAGCACAAGAAATGGGGTTTTCAAACAATTCTGAATGACCTATAGAAGTTAAAAATTTGCTAACATAAGAAAGCCACACTATATTTCTTGAGGCTGCTAGGTCCATGCAATCTCTGATAACGTCTCTGCTAAACACTGTTTCATCTGAGGTCCATATCTTGTGCCAAAGCATTATTGGACTTATCTTAATTACATCAGTGATATGGACCCAAGCAAGTTCCTTGTGGCAAATAGTGGTAGAGATGGATCTAGGCACTGCTAATAAGTATCTCAAAAAAGCATTCTGATTAGTTTGGATCTCTCGACAATCTGCCATACCCCAAATTCCTGCCCCATAGGTCGCGGTAGAAACGCATTTTGCTGCATAAATGTTGAGCAGAATCTGGACCGGCTTTCCGCCCAATTTTTTTGCAAATTTCTTTACCGCGCCTATTTCTCGACAGAAGGCCAGATTGCGTGTGTTAATGGCTGTGCTCCATGATCCCCTACTGTTAAATATAATGCCCAAATAGCTAAAAGTCTTTGTCAAGCTGATCTTTGTTTGATTTAAAAAAGTATAACAATCTACTTTTTCTTGACGTACAACACATAGTAAAGGTTTTTCCCACATTTATCCTAAGTCCTCTTGTGCCCATAAATGAGGAAAATCCAGTTAAAGCTTTCTGCAGGCCTAGCTGTGTTCTTGACATTATGACAGCGTTGTCTGCATAAAGTAGTATCGGCACTGACATGCCACTGATTTTGGGGTAATATACATCCAACTTAATCAAATGATCTGCCACCCCGTTTATATATAAGTTGAAAAGAAACGGGGCAAGGATGCATCCCTGACGGACGCCTTTTTTTATTGGAAATTTCTTGGTACATTTTCCATTTCTCCCATATCGGACCATTGCCCCCGCCCCTCTATACAATTCTTTTATGAAGTCGAGGATATTCGGGTCAATTCCTAGGTCTATAAGTGTGTTCCATAACACACTGTGGCTTAAGCAATCAAATGCTGAGCTTAGGTCAACAAATGTCATGTATAGATTGCTTTTTTTTGCCATCGTGTATTTGCTTGTAATCAAGGCCAGGTTGAGACATTGTTCTACTGTACCTAACCCTGCTACAAATCCATATTGGAATTTAGAAAGGACTCCCCTTTCTTTTCCGCAGGTTTGTAATTTGTTCAATAGAACTCTTCCTGCTACCTTCATCATTGAATCAAGTAGGGAGATTGGCCTGTAGCATTTTGGGTCCATTCTGTCTCCTTTTTTAGGTCTCGGCTAGCCGCGCGAAGCGCGTCTCCGCCGAGCCCCTTTTGTCGGCATGTGTGATTCCCAGGAGACAGTCCTGGCCGCGCGCATCGCCTTGGAGGCGATTTGAAAGTGACACGCGCACGCGAACGAGCGCTGCGGCCAGGCGCTGTCTCCTGTGAAGCACACACGCATCAAGTGTGTGCCGTTAGCGCGCGCGGGAATTCTCCCATAAAGCGCCCCGCCACCACACACCCCCGCCGCCACACCCCCCCGCCGCCACACACATACACACGCGCGCACTGATTACAGTCTGTTACCCCGAAGTAGTCCCCACTGTCTGCTCTCCCCTCCAGCACCCATCGCTCTTCAACCACGAATCAGTACCCCACAATGTGACCCCTCTTCCCAGTCTATGCGAGCCTCCATGAGCAGCTCACACTGTCCGATGCCACACTAGGGCCGCTCACTGACATTACTGTAGCGCCTCACACTGTCCGCACCCCCTAACCACACGCTCCCCCGGCCACCAGCAGACTCGCTTGCGCCGCTCGCTTCTTACGTTCCTGTGAGAGCCGGACCCCCGGCACAGTCCTCGGTGTCGAGCTCCACGTCCGGCTTGCGGGAGCACGGGCTGGAATCTGCCTCCTGCTTGCCCCTCCAGTCAGCTCTGGGCGGCTCTCTGCCACCACCGCCAGGATCCCGGAGGCCAGCATGACCTCGAGGCTCGGCACCACTCGCATTCGCGGAGCCTGACCCGCCGGACGCTTGCAACCCAGAGGACGCACTCATGTTCCTGGCCGCGGCCGCCATTTTTTCGGCCATGGTTCACATTCGCTCTACTGGCCCCCAGCATGGAGCACGGGAGGGGGCGTGGTCAAGGGAGGCGGCCCCACCATGATGTTACCACACGAGCCGTGGAACCACGCCGAAGGAGGCTGGTACAATTTGTTTATTTATTTATTTAGTCATTGTAATTTGTCATATTTATTCTTACTTTTCCTTATACAGTCTGTTCATGCTATTTTTGTTTGTTCTATTTCCTGCAACAGTTCTCTCATGTAACGTAACGGGTTCTATTGTACAGCGCTCCGACACCTTTGAGTAAAGTGCGCGCTTTATAAAAATGCATTAAATAAAATAAAATAAACCGAACCAAATGCACCATCCGGCCCCTTTAGGGATGCGAGTGCACTGGGCACTTTCGGGTGTTGATCTAAACACAATATATTGTGTAAATACATGTAAAGCCCGCTTTAAAACCCCGAGCCAACCATTCACACAGAATCTTCCGGCCCGCCATAGACATATAAAGGGCAATGACTCATTCTGTGAGCGAGTCTCCCCACCCCCCGCGTGACTTTACAACTCGCACACTTGCAACCTTTAATTCTGCCTGTATGTCTATGCAACGCATGCAATCCTAAGTCCCTATCTTTGCCACAGTCTCTTAAGTAAAGCGCTCTGACTCCTTCGGGTAAAGTTCACGCTATATAAAATTGCATTAAGTAACGAAAATGAACGGGAAATGCCAAAGAAGGAGCCCAGAGCTCCCCAACACCTCTTACACAATTTGTAATTCTGTTTGTATCTTTACGTAATGCGTGCAATCCTAAATCCTTATGTTTTGCAACAGGTTCCCATGCCAAGCGCTCTGACGCCTTCTAGCAAAGTCCGCGCTATATAAAATTGCATTAAGTAAACGAAAATGAACCTTTTCCACATTGTTGTTTTTGTCCCTTGGCCATTGTAAAAACCTTTATTTCTTTGCTAGTCAGCTGTTGAACAGTGGCCCCACCCCCCAATTATCTCTAAACATACCAATTGCAAATTAAAAAAATAAATTTAATGCAAAGCATTGTCATTTACAATGCCAGTAACTCAAATTTTAATGCTGCGATACCTATTGCATTGTAAATGCTTGTTTAAAAATAGGAATTACAATGGCTTCCTGCCATGTTGTTGGAAAACCTTCTATACTATAACAGTTAAGAACATTTGTAAGGAGGGGAGCCCACAAAGAGATGTTATCTTTAAATATGTCGATCGGGATGCCATCCGGCCCGGGGGCTTTAGAGTTTGCACTTTCCTGTATGGCCTGTTCTACTTCTGGAAGTGAAAAATGTATCTGTAACGGGAATATGTCTGCCGGGGGTCCCTGCACATTGTTCTCTTGTATCAGCCAGGGGTCTTGATTATTTGGTTCATTCAAATCATCTTTTTTATATAAATCTGTAAAGTGGCTAATCCAGACATCCTCTGTAATAGCAGCCTCTAAGAGGTCTGTCTTCCTCTCTATAAAAAAGGGAGCATTCACTTCCCTCCAAAAGGCCGTATTATCCCTCAGGGATAATACGGCCTTTTAATACAGCTTTTAATAACGCCTCCCAGGCAGCGTCTTTCAATTCCCTTCTTAATTGAATGTTTATATGCCTGTCGAGCTGTTCTGATTTCTAATAGATCTTTGGGAACCCTTCTTAATGTATCTTTAAGGGTATTATGGGCTTTAGAGCATTCAGAGTTAAACCAACCCAGAATCTTAACCCTATCATCATCTCTTTGCTTCCTTGTTAAATTTTTCTTAATTGTAGATGCTATTTTTCCGAAAGCCGTTTTTACTGTACATGGATTGAGAGGTTCTTCAAGGCATATCATAAATTGGTCAAGATCCTCCATAATAAGATCTTTCAAAAAAAATTTGGGGTTGACCTTAGACCACTTTATGGAGTATCCATTTGTACGTGCCAAAGAAATCGAGTGACAGTGTAAGGCTTCCGTTAGATCCAATGACTGACTGGTCCTAGGACCTACGTCAAATTTTGCACTAATCGGGTAGTGATCGCTCATAGCGATATCCTCAGTTTTGAAAGCCATGGCACTTCGATGATGGCTATTGGACATCAGCATGAAGTAGATTATAGAGCTTTTCCCCCGCCCGTGGAAAGTGGGTTGAAAATTGACCATTGGCTCACTGAGCTCATTGACAAAACCTAAGTCCCAATCGTGCATTAATTTATTCATTAAGTTCCCAAAGTGAGTATGTTCAAAATGTGTGCTTGGTTCACCTTAAAGGTTTGTTATATCACAAACATTCAGTCAACTGTGGGGGCATAAATGACAATTAAAATCGCCCACCACTATAGCACATCTTTCCACTTTGTCCCTTCCCACTCCCCAATTCAGGGCATGTGATAGCTCATCCATATATTCTGTTTGATCATCCCTCATAATATTATTATATAGATTAATCAACAAGAAACTCTGGGCCCCTGTCCCTTTCACTGTGAATACCTGGATTGAGTGCCTAATTTTGTTTTTGTTTTTATTCTTATTCTTATCCCCCTCGAGATCTATTCTCTCTACTATCAGATTTGCCATGTTTGAAACATACATGCAGAGACCACCTGAGCTCCTACCTTTGCCAGTCTGTAAAGCCGGGGTAAAGTTAGTGCTAAAACCATCTACATTGGTGGCCTCCTGATCCCAACACTCTTGAAGACATATTATGTCGAAATTATTAATAAAGGTCAAAAAGGTTGGGTCTGCGGCTTTCTTAGAAAGACCCGCAATATTCCAAGTTACAATAGTCACATTAGCCCTTAAATCTTTTCGATTTAGGCCTATTCTTGTCTGAACGATACTCCCATTATTGCCTACACGAACTCCTTGGACTACAGAGTTATTTGGGTGACCATCCAATAAAGCTTGCTCGTTTCTCCTGTCATTAATTAGAACATCAGACCTCCCAGAAACATTATTTAATACTAATGGGAGCGAACTGGGGGGAGCTTGATCAATAGGCGGATCTGTGATAATGTTTCCTAATTTGTGTTTGGATGAATGGTAGGTCTTCTCGTTTGTTTGGTTATAGGTTCCCATATGGGCTATGGGTGACCTGGGATTTATAGCATCTATATCACTTAGTACTAGGCTTGGTGATGGTCAACCATTTCTAGGCAATTAAATCGATTGCTAGTTGGTATGCCCCTCCATCCCTCCATGTAGGATTGTTCTCTTTGTGGATTCCAAGACCAAGCCTCCCAATCCCTTCTCCTGTTCCGGGCGTCAACTTGACTCCAGTTCCAGTCAGAGCCTTGATTCCAATTATACAGGGTTCTTGGTCATATACGTATGTCGGAGGATAAAAGAAGGATAGACGATTTGCGTCAATTCCTTCTTTTTTTGCTAGAGTTGGCCATGAGCAGATATAATCAACTGCGCCTGGGTCATCGAAGTTTATAATAATACAATCCCCCTGTGTCCTTTTCTTTACTTCTCCGATCCAGGGGACCCTACGCACCATAGTAATTCTGCTGTTGCGATAGGGCGGGAGCGGTCTATTTGTACTGAGCCATTGCTGTACTTTATTTTTTAGGGACCAGGTGGATTCTTTTACATTTTCAGAGAGCTCTGGGACCCCTGTCAGGACCACTGTAAATGGACTTGCTTCAGGTGGAAGATCAATGGTGCGCCTAAACCTCCCACCCTTTTTCTTATCTCCATCAAGTTGTGGTACTGGTGTCTTAGGTAGCATTGGCTTCTGTTTTTCTACCTGAGTAGGGCCTTTTGGGATATCAGATATTATCTGTGTTTTATCTTAAGCTACGTTTGGTTTTTCTTGTACTTTAGGCACGTTTACTGATGTTTTAGTTTTTAGTGGTGATCCTGGGTGTTTCTGTGTAATGTTGCCTTTAGTACCCCCCGCATTAATGACTCCTAAACCTTTCGAATTGTCCGAGTTTTGTGGCAAAGTGTTCAGCCTGGCTAATTGTTTTTCAATATTCATTAGGGATCGCTCCATTGGTAACAAATGGGTCTTAAGGAGTTCCCCAGCTGTTTGTTTGTTCCACATAATTTACACCCCCCCCCGTAGCATCTGAGTTTCCGGGTGTTGGAGAGAGGTTGATTATAGGTGTATTTGTGAGATTTGGGTCACTTTGTGTAGGTGGAGTATTTTGGGGCCTTCGGTTCTTTGAAGGGCCTTTGGTGGTTTGTTGTTTGGGCTCTTTCTTTTTCTTATTTTTCCTTTGTTTTGGGATGGCTCCCTCCCTTCTCCCCATTTCCAGCTTTTTTGGGGTTTCTAGTTGGGTTGGACTCATAGCTAGGTCTGGAGTTTTCTCTAGATCTTCCCTTATCTCTGAATCCATTGTCAGTTGGGATGCGGATACATCTACGATGTTAGGCATACTATGAATATCTGCAGGAACTTCCAACAAGAATGGTCCTATTGCTCCTGACTGGGTTGGGGTTCTAGCTGATGCTAAGGGGCCCATTGAGGACCTTCTTGCTATGGCTAGGTCTTGCGATACCCTTCGTTCTAACAGGATGATGCCCTGGTCTATGGCATCATTGGCCCTCATAATGAATTGATCTATCGGGCCTGTGATCTGACTTGCACCCTGTGCCGTTTTTCTCCTACTTCCTCTAGTGCTCATATTAAAGGCGGAAGACAGGGTATGTTTTGAGTACACAAAATAAGATAACAAACAGTATTAATTGTGAGGAGACGAAGCGAAAGCCCTCTTGTGTCAACAGGGACCTCTCTTTCCAGCAACAATGTAGTGAGAATAGATTCGGCACGTAATCATACAGAATTAGTGAAAAGGGCAAAGTCTCAGTATTGAAAAGTTAATAAGGTGGCCCAGTCCAGTCTTACCCGGTCTTTAACGGGCTTAAACCGGCCCGCCCTTGGCCCAGGCTAAGCCCGGCGCACACCCGCGCGCGTCCCGCGACGCTGGAGCTCTGTCCGTCTTTTTTTTTTTTCTCAAAAACCTTTATTGTACCTTCAAAGTTACACAGCGGAATGCCTACAACCCCGCGGGCTGGCCGCCATACCAATTTGTTCATCATATTGCAGCAATTCAACATCTTTGCAGACATAGCCGGCACAGTAAATAGAATCGAAACTGCCGCAGTGAAAAGGTACAGTACATGCATCATAGTCCCAAACTGTACCGGTTTTTGGTTTTCCGTTTTTCAAGAAACAACAACAAACCAAACTAAACTTCAGGAATCACAATGCGATCATATACTGATTGGTATCGGTTGAGTACGGCTCTTTCGTGAAATGTTCCCCTTTAATGTTCCCCTTTACTTCCCCCCCATGCCCACTAACCTGCCTAAGGTGAGTGTCCGTGTACGTGAGTATATCTTGTCTAACCGTGTTCCCTCGTACTCTCCCTCCCGCGCCTCTGCGCAATATCGTAACTTATTAGTCACTCCCGTGTCCCATGTCTTTCCCCTCATTACTGTCCTCCAGTGACACTAGCCCTCCTCCTCTTCCCCATCCGACACATCCTGTTCTTCCTCCGGCAAGGGATCACAGATCTCCCCTCTGTATATATTCCACTTGGTCCAGATTTTGTTCCACTTCCCCGGGCAGGCCCGGTTGGAATAGACCGCCCTTTCTGTTGCCATCACCCTGTCCATATTCAAGCACCATTGTGTCTTGGTTGGCACTTCTGCCACCCCCCAACGTTGCGCAATATCCCTTTTAGCTACCATCAATCCTACCGTAACCCAGAGTTGTCCATGTCTAGAGAGATCAGTAGGTTCCCATATATTTAGTAGGCACCGCTTTGGCTCAGGTAGCAATGATATCTCCAGTGTCTGTGAGATTGTTCGTAGTATTTGCTTCCAATATTCCTGAATCTGGGGGCACTCCCATATGGTGTGAAAAAATTTGCCCTCCTTCCCACATCCACGAAGACCATAAGGGTGTTGTGACCTGTGGATGCGATGTAGCATAGTTCTTGTGTAGTACACCCTATGTAATATTTTCAGCTGCACAAGTCGCAGCCGTGCGGAGATGCCCACCTCCTTAGGTGACGCTGTCGCCTCATTCCACTCATGTTCGTCTAGTTCACAGGTGTCCCCCACCCATTTCTCCTTTAAAGATGTCATTGGGTCTGGCAAGTTGTTGAGTAGTTTACGGTATGTGAGGGACGTTGCATGTTCAGTCATAAAATCAGTGAGTAGGCGGTCTTCCAGCGGGGATGATTCCGGTAGGTCTGTGTGTGGGGGCAGAGCAGCGAGTAATGCATGTTGTATCTGAATGTATCTGTAAAGCTCTCTTTCACTCAGGTTGTACAGTTCTCTCAATCTATTGAAAGGTATCACCTTTCCCCTCTCCCAAAGGTCTCCCACCGTGGATATCCCTATAGTGTCCCAATGGGAAAATCCCTGGCTATTCCTCATGTTACCTAAGGCTCGAGAATCCCACAGTGGGGTAAGCTTCGTTATTCTCCCCTTCCATCCCAGAGCCGTTGTCGCTATATGCCATAGCATCACCGTTAGTCTGGTGGGGCCCACCAGTTTGCGCATTCTGCGTTGGTCATACAACGGAGCCAATAAACTGTTAGTGCCCAATTGTGCCCTATCAGCCTGAAAGGCTGGCTCAGTCTGTGGAGTATGGAGCCACTGGTTTATGGGTTTAAGATATGCGGCCCAATAATACAGTTTTAGATTAGGCAGCGCAATACCTCCGTCGTACCATCCTCTATGTAATTTGGGTTGTGCAATGCGTGCTGGTAGGTTTCCCCATAGGAGATTGGAGATCAATGCTGCAACTTTTTGAAAGAATCTTGGGGCCACCTGGTAAGGTGTGTTTTCAAGAAAATACAGAAATCGGGGCAGTGCCATCATTTTATATAACGCGGCCCTTCCTAAAAGCGTTAGTGGTAATCCCGACCAAAATTTAACATCTTGTTTGAGTCTTTCTAGGTGGGGTTCCAGGTTCTTGTCCATAAATTCTGTGGGGGTCTCTAGTAATCTGGATGCCTAAGTATTTAAATGAGGAACCAGCTATCTTCAGAGGGCAGTCCGCATCGAGAGCCGGGACCTGTCCCTTCAGAACATACAGTTCCGACTTGCTCCAATTTATCGTATATCCTCCCATGATTATTGCAGAGATGTAATAGGGCCGGCACCCCACTTTCTGGATCCGTGAGATATACCAGCATATCGTCTGCATAGAGCGATAGCCGGTCCTCCCAGCCCTCCTTCCAACGTATGCCCTTCAGCAAGGGTGAGGTTCTAATAAGAGTGGCAAGGGGTTCCAATGAGATCGCAAACAACAACGGCGAGAGGGGGCATCCTTGTCTTGTGCCCCTCCCCAATGAGAATGTTCGCGAGATATGCCCATTCGCCACTACCTAGGCAACCGGGTCAGCGTACAACAATCTAACCCATGCGATGAAGCGGGGGCCAAATCCCAAAGGTGACAGCGCCTCAAACAAGTAGTTCCACTCCACAAGGTCAAATGCCATCTTGGCATCAAGGGCCAATATCACTGCTTGGGTTGCGATAGAGTCCGCCCTAGCCAACAATCCGTGCAATCTACGCAGGTTCAACGCCGTATTTCTGTGGGGCATAAATCCGGACTGGTCCTGGTGTATAAGGGACGGCAGATGCGGCAAGAGCCTGGTTGCCAGGAGTTTGGCAAGGATTTTGGCTTCTGCATTAAGCAGTGAGATGGGGCGGTAGGAGGAGCATTCCTCAGGCGGTTTCCCTGGCTTGGAGATGGCCACTATAGTTGCCAGTCTCTGGTCTGTCGGAAGTGAACCTTTTCCTAGACATTCCTTAAACATCCCTAGTAGATGTGTACTGAGGGTCTCAGCGCTGCTTGGTACCATTCTATGGGTATGCCGTTGGGTCCTAGTGCCTTACCCGGGTTTAAGGCTTCAATAGCCAGTTGGATTTCGTCAGTGGTAACGTCCGCCTCCAGCTCATTGGACATGTCCGGAGATAACGTTTGGACCTCTATTGGTGCCAATGCATCTCTGGCCATCTCAGGGGTAATCATAGTGTCAGGGGTATAAACCCCCTCGAAGTGGGTTGCGAGCTGGTCCACTATGTGCTCTGGGTTCGTATGTACCCTCCCTTGACAGTCCCTTAATCGTTGGATTCCCCTGGAACTTCCTTCCCGTTTGTCAAGCCAAGCAAGCATTCTCCCTGCCTTGTCGCCCACTTCATAAATCCGATTCTGAGTGTTGGTTATTTGCCCTCTCACTTGGAGGCGCAAGTGATCGTTGTACAACCGCTGCTGAATGTCAAGTGCGTGTAAGGTGGCCGGAGTTGGGTGTTGTTCGTGTGCTGCCGTCAAATTTCACAACGTTAATTCCAGTTTAACTAGCTCCTGAGTTTGTTCCTTTTTGTATCCCGTGATTGAGTTTATGGCTTGCCCCCTCAAGACCGCTTTATAGGCCTCCCAAAGTACCTCGGAGGAGCGCACCAAGTTAACATTTTCATTGAAGTAGTGTGTCGTTGCTCTCTTAAGAGCCTTGCGAACTTGGGGAATCTTTAGATAAGTAGCGTGTATGGGGTATATGCGTTTACGGGGCCTCTCTTGAGTGGAGAGCGTGAGGGTGATTGGGGAGTGGTCTGAGATTCCCCGGGGGTGTATGTCTACTGTGTCTATAAGCCGCAGCCCATCTCCCAGGGTCAGGAAGTGGTCGATTCTCGTCATACTGCCGTGTACTGCGGAATGAAATGTGTATTGCTTCACGTTGGGGTGGAGGAACCTCCAAATATCAGTAAGACCCATGGCCGTCAAGAAGCGCTGGAGGCGGGGGATCCCTCCCGTGGGGGCCAGTGCCGGGAACCTATCAAGTTGTGCACCCAAAATGGCGTTGAAGTCCCCCCCAAGGATAACCTCCCCCTCAGGAAGAGTCAGTAGAAAGTCTCCCAGCTTCGGGAGTTGCACCGAGTGTAGTGCCGGTGGGATATATACGGACACTATGTTAAGAAGCCTACCTTCCCATTGTCCCTGTAAAGCAGCAAAGCAGCCTTGATCATCTGTCTTGGTTTGTAGAGGGATAAACTGTGAGGCCTTCTGGAGCAGTATACCGGTCCCCCTGGAGCCCGACGTGAAGCCCGAGTGGACTATCATCTTGTAGCCTCTTCTATCCATGGCTTTGGTTGCCCCCCCTGTCAGGTGTGTTTCCTGCAATAGTGCTATGGTGGGTTTCTGTCTCTTAAGGGCGGTCAGTACTAGGCCTCGTTTCACCTTATCCCCCAGTCCCCTCACGTTCCAAGTCAGCAACCGTAGGGACGAGTCCCGTGTCTCCGAGTCTATTCCCCTTGCCCCGGGTTCTTAGCCATTTGGGATTATGGGGTCCATGGTGTGATAGAGCGGAGGTGAGTCATGGGTGCGTGCTACGAACTTGTTCAGTGAAGCGCTGAGGGGTCTAACCAAGGAAGTAAACAGTCGTCTTCCCCACCAATCTTTTATAATCTCCTGTGAAAACATAACTTTCTTCTTTGTCCGCACATGTGTATACCCAACTGTGTTAAAACAATCCCTCCCTTTTCCCCCCCTCCCTGCATCCCTTCCTAACGGACTTTCAACTGCCCGCCCCCCCAACTGAGCAGAGTGCCTAACCCATCCCACAACCAGAGTACTTGCGTGTAGGGGGGAGAGCGCCTCCCCGAGCAGGCGGCATCCCTGCGCGCTTCCGGGGCTTTACCATGCCAGTGTCCATACGCAGCTATCATACAGTGTTTCAATGTTCAGCGATTACAGTCATTTCAGTTTCTAGAGGTCGGGTCATTCTTTTCCGCCAGCCCCTGCAGATCCGAGGAGAGGGGAGCCCTCCGCTCCCCCTCGACCTGATGTTTGCGATCCTGCCCTGCTATCGTCCCTGTGACCGTAGTTGGACCTATGTGTTCTTCGTGGGTGGTCCGCAGTGCGCCATCCTTCAAGCCAGTCTCGGGCCGCTTCCGGGGAGTCAAAAAACCACACTTTTTTGTCTGCTACTACTCGCAGCCGGGCCGGAAAGAGCATCGAATAGGGCTACTCCTTTTCTCTCAGTGTCTTTTTCACCTCCAGAAACGTCCTCCTTTTCCTTGACACCTCCGCCGTGTAGTCCGGGAAGAAGGCAATCCTTGAGTTTTGAATCTGAATGGCAGGAGCTACTCGCGCCGCTTGTAGGATGGCGTCACGGTCCCTGAAGTTGAACAACCTTGCTAGTATTGGTCTTGGCGGACCTCCTGTCTTAGGTTTCCCCCCCCGGCACCCTATGTGCCCGTTCTACTGAGAAGAAATTCGAGAGTCCCTTCGGTTGGAGCCTGGTTTTGATCAGTTCCTCCACATAGAGGTCCATAGCACCCGTGTCTTCCGATTCCGGCACGCCTAAGATTCGGACGTTGTTGCGTCGTGAGCGTCCTTCTTGGTCATCCAGTTTGTCCCCGAGTAGTTTGTTATCCGTTTGCAGTCTTTCCACTGCCGTTTGCAGTTCAAACACATCCTCAACTAAGGATTTGGTCACCACCTCAACCTACTTGACCCTCTCGTTGATCTTCTGGAGGTCCGCCTGTATCAAAGTTACTTCCGTGGCCGTGGCGCCCACCGTTGCCTGCACCTGGGCCAGCGCTGCCAATACGTCCTCTAGTGTGGCCTTCTTTGTTCCCTCGGCTTCCGTCGTCTTCCCGGTGGGCTTGCGTTGTTCTTGGGGAGGAGTCTGCCTGTCATACGCAAATTTGTCCAATTTTGTTAGTGTTGTACCGTGTTTGGGGCCTCTGTTAGACATGGTTCTCTACTTACTAGCGTTCCTGAGCCCCCGCAGTTGCTATATGTCAAGGCCAATAGAGGACTAATCACGCGCCCAACTGCAGCTTTTCGCGTGGTGATTGCGACGAGTTCTTCGCAGCAGCCGGAGCCAATGTCCCCCAGTGGGTTCTTGTTGTCTGAGCCTTTCTCAGGTGTCGATAGGGGCTCGTGCAGTAGATTACCCCAGCTAGAGGCAATCAGGGTGGTCTCCCTTCTCCCGCTCGAGTGCAACGTGCTCCGCACTCTCTCGTCGTGGTGCTGGACAGTATTGCTGCTGAGGCGGCAAGCCGAGCCTTCACAGATGTAGTGCGCAGTGTTCAGGCCATTCAGGGATCGCACTCCAGCCTGCGCTGTACCGAGTATCTGAGGCTCACAGACCCGGCATCTCCCTTCCCTGTCGTTGCGCTTTACCCTCTTCTTGTGTGCCGCTATTTGTGCTCCTTCTGTAGAGGGGCGGGGGGGGGGGGGTAGTCCACTACTCACCACCGGCACCGAAGTCGGCTGCCGCTCGACCCGATGCTTCAGTTAAGCCCGCTGCCGCTGCCCGCCGTGTATTCTCTGGTGCGCCTCTCCACCTGCAGCGTGGTAGATGGAACTGCTCCGCCACTGTACGCTCTGGGTCCCGATGTTCGAGACGGGTCCGGCACTCAAGATGTCGGAGCCGCCCCCCTGGATCCGGGTCGTCTTGTCCGTCCCTTCCCGGGCTGATCCTGTTGTCGCGCTGACCTCCGCTGGGCACCGCAGGTCGTCACCCTGTCCTCCGGGGTTCAGGAGGGTGGTCCGATTGCGGACAGGCAGGTCATCTGCGGGGCCGGCACTTCCGGCCGGTCATGCCCGCCAAGGCACCACTTCCTTTCGGATCCGATCCGCTAGCCACACCGCTGCTTTCAGGAGGACAATAGGCCCCTCCTCTCCCTCGTCCCGCGGGTTGATTTCGGGCTGTTTGCTGGCCGCCTCCGTCTCCGAAATGCTCTACTGGGCGCTGCAAGGACTCCGGGCACGGTCCGCCCCTTCGGACACCGAGAGTTTACGGATGGAGATCGCGGATTAATGTGGGAAGCCGCCTTTCCACGGGAGCCTCCCTAAGCTGCGGCCGCCATCGTTGGCTGCTAGCCACGCCCCCTCTGTCCGTCTTTTGATGCGCCTCCTGGCGCCAAAACGAGTGGTGGGCGCGGTCAGCCGCGGGGATCGCCGGGGGTTGTGGTCTCCCCTCTCGGTGGCCGCGCACAGATTGAAGAGTGCGACGGCGGCGGAGGAGACCGGCAGAATGTTCCAGGTAACAGCAACGTGTGGCCCCAAGTGAGCAAGACAGCGTATGGCAGGAAAACAGTGTATGCTGTATAGTCTTTTTTTTCCCCTTCTTTCAGCCCTGCTCCATAGCAGTGAGACATTTACAAACCTATAGCTGTTGCATAGTTGAGACCTATTGGCTTTACATTTCTTGTTGCTGTGGATGCTGTTTGTTTAAAGCTTTTGCTGTCTTGATTCTGGATGTTATGCTGCCATTCTCTGCAGGCACACAATAGTTGTACCAAGATTGTGAAAAAAAAAGTTAAAATATTTTGGCAAATGCTAAATAACGGACTCTTGTCGGAGGGTCAACTATTTTTCTTTTTTGGTTCAGCTTTCATTTTTTAAAAAATCTTTGTAGTCCATTGATCATTTAAGAGACTGTGAACCAGCTCTTCAACTGGTTAGAACTTCGAGGGACATTCATGGGTGTTAGTCTTATGCTTGAATGACCTTATATTGCACTGTTTTATTAAACAGCACACTTTACTTTCTTAAGCTTTGTTCAACAAGTTGTTTTTTGGGGGGGTAATCAATTGCTACTTTCCGTGACAGAAAATGTTATTGCGAAATGCTCACTAGATTTTACAAGTAAAGTGTTTTCTAGAGAGAACTTTAAATACATTGTTACTTCTGCTTAAAGATGCTGTATCACACGTTTAATTTTTTGTGGATGGGGTGCATTGATAAGCTTTAATTTGCTAGAGTATAGCCCTTCTTGAAGCATTTACAGGTTGTCTAGGAAAGGCTTATAATAAATTAGGTTCTGAGGACTTCTACCTTTACAAGTAGATTTGATTGCAGTCATGGTAAAAAAAATAGACCTTCTAGAAAAGACTCACGGTTATAAGTTTAAAGAAATCGTGGGGAATGGAAAAATCTATCGAAGCCAATTGTTTCAGTTGTGCCTATATGCTGTACCTTTTAAACAAGCATTTTTAATGCAATCGATCTCGCCTTTGGGATCTTGTATGTATTTAGCCATGCAGCATATTAGCCTGGGTGCTGAAACATCTACTGTTCTTTAACATTGAGGGAAAGTAAGCACCAAACTGCGTGACACGCCAGGTGTGGGAACACATGGAGAGAAATATTGCCTTTCAGCTGGAAATGTTATAGTCCAAAGCACTGTCTTTAATATAAAATCAGGGCCTCCGGTGGTCATATCACTGAAAATACAAGATTTTTTTAAAAATAAAATTGGCTACCACTGCTCGTAGAAGACTATTTATATGGATTGGCATCTAGAGAATGCTAAAGTGATTCTGGTATTTTACTGACCTCTGCTGTTCGTTTTCGATCAAGAAAGTTAAATAGAGGCAGTTGCCAGAACATTTTTTAAAGTCCCTCAGCAGAAAGCAATTATGGTATTTTACAGACCTCTACCAGTGGTTTTCTATCAAGACAGTTAAATAGGGGCAGCTGAACAAGCAGAAAACAATTCTGGTATTTTACTGACCTCTACTGGTCGCTTTCTATCAAGATAGTTAAATAGAGGCATTGAACAGAACAAAAGTCCCTAAGCAGAAGCAGGCAAGTCCTAGGGCTGATCTCCAGATCCCACAAAGTACATACATGTACAAGTATAAACTAAAGTATTTACAAGAGGTCTCAAATGCTCGACCTAAAAATGAAGCAACAGTGATAAGCTTGGTGGCTAAACTGTCATAAGTTTTAATCTACTAGACCAGAACTGAAGATTAAACTAAGAAGATACCTACTCCATGGGAATTTGCGCTTGCCTGACAATGTTTTTTCCTGTGTTTTACATTGTATCACTAAAGCAGAGAATCTCTGAAACCCATAAGCACTATAAGCACACCTGTTTCCATAAGGCCTTTGGTGAATATGGTATGCGAAAGATGGGTATGTAGTTGGAAAGTGTGGCTGGTTCCACGGATGTTTTCTTGAGCAGGGGCATGATTCCTGGTGTCCAATAATGTGGCTGAGTTGATTTTACTTAATGGCTGTTAGTGCTTTGCTGATCGAGAGTAGTTCTTTGGGGAAGGTATAATGTGGACTAGGGGCATATAAAGCCCCCAAAGTGGATGGTCTTCATGGTAGCCCCAAATTGGATGAGTGACATACATGCCATGAGGTCAGGGTTCGTTCATCGCCCGTGATGGGACGTTGAATTGCAACATTTATGGGTTCTGGTTGAGGGTTGAATTTGCTGTATATGGTGGTGTTTGTGTTACAGAAGAATTTTCAGAGATTGTTGGAAAGTTTTTTTATGGCGAAGATTAACTTGCTGCTGTTAGTGCTGACATTGATGCGACCTGTGCTCTTGGTGTTCGGTATCTGCTGGTGGTAGCGTTTTAGGACTGATTTAATTGAAGATTTCTTCATCTGTGTTGTCTCTCCATTTCTGCTTCAGTTGTTTCTTCAGACTTGCGTTCCTCTGTGTTCCAGCTGGCCTGTGGTCAGGCTTTTGCTGTTGGGTTGTGCTTGAGGGGAGTCAGGGTGTTGGTGCATGCAGTGATCCTGCTATTAACGTTTTTGAAAGCTTTCAGCAAGTTGCAGGTCTGCTCGGGCTGATGCTCGGAAAAGGTGGAATCCCTCTTCTCTTCCGAGATGCTTTTCCGGCTTAAGTGGGCAGTTCTGGTGGTGGTAGGCTTGTGATTGTGCGGGATGGGTATGCTGAAACTGCCAATGACAAGGATGTGGTCTGTCCAGTTCAATTGATGATCCTGATTGAGGAGAAAAGTGGGTATAAAGGATGTCCATTCCTGCGGGTGGGGTTCAGTAATGTGCTGGGTTGAGGCCAAAGTTTACAAGATTTTCTAGAAGAACCGCACAGTTTCATTGGTCTGGTTTTTTTAGGTGCAAGTTAAAGTTTTTGAGGAGGCTGAAGGTGCTCTCATTGATGATGGGTGCAACAAAGTCCTTGGTGTCTCTGGCGAAATTAGCTTAGGGTCTTGGTGGTTTGTATACAAAGGTTGCGCCCAGGGAGAAGTTGGCTAGGATGCATATCTTGAATGTGAGGTGTTCATGCTGCTGATGAGGGTGTTTGTTTGGGTGTTGTAGCTGACCATATATTTGAATATGATGGCGACTCCACTCCTTGATGTGTTGATGTCTTGCCTTACGATGTAGCCTGGGGTAATTGCTGTAGTGATGTCCAATGCAGAGGCTTGTTTTAGTCATCTTTCTGTGTTAAAGAGCAGGTCTGTAGGGCTGTCGTGCAGTAGGTCCCATAGCACCGTGACATGTTTGTGAGCGAGCAGGAGTGAAGCATGCATGTGAGCTTAGCATATTTGGGGGTTGGGTCTGTGCGAGTATGAGCGGTTAGCTGGTTCATGTGAACGAGTGGGTCTTGTTGGTGAGGGAGTGGTGGGTGTAGGGTATAGGAGAGAGTACATCAGATGATGGAAGAGGCGCGTGTGAACACTTCTGTAAGGTGTGGCAGCAAGCAGCAGCCAGGGTTAAGAACTGTAGGAGTGCAGCAGAGTATCAGTGTGTGTGGAGGGGGTTTCAGAGTTCCTGATGTTGGCCTGGTCCAGACTCTGACTGGTGCAGATGGGCTTGTCTTCGGTACGTCTTTGGTACATCGGCGGTGCATTCACGCCAAAATCGATTTTATCCACTGTGTGGGAGGGTATACTCAGACGTGAGTCCCTTGCTCATTGCACCATCAGGATTCAAGCAAGCCGGGCCGACGAAGGCTGTGATGCCAGAAACCGGTCCCCGGAAGCTTGTTTCCTTCCCAGTATAAGAATTGGCTTGGTAGTTTGGTTTGCCCTGTTCCCATCATGCACTGGGACAGGAACAGACTAATTTGCATGTAGCCAGGTTCTGAGCTGGGATGGTGCAGTGAGCTAAAAAACGGTGATGGATCAAAACCATGATCTCTTGACTTGGTAAGAGTATTCTGCATCCTTCAGAAACTCTGTCCATCACCACCCCCTTTTCCAAAATCGATTTTATCCACACTATGTGTGGGAGGGTATACTCAGACGTGAGTCCCTTGCTCATTGCACCATCAGGATTCACACAAGCCGGGCCGACGAAGGCTGTGATGCCAGAAACCGGTCCCCAGAAGCTTGTTTCCTTCCCAGTATAAGAATTGGCTTGGTAGTTTGGTTTGCCCTGTTCCCATCATGCACTGGGACAGGAACAGACTAATTTGCATGTAGCCAGGTTCTGAGCTGGGATGGTGCAGTGAGCTAAAAAACGGTGTTGGATCAAAACCATGATCTCTTGACTTGGTAAGAGTATTCTGCATCCTTCAGAAACTCTGTCCATCACCACCCCCTTTTCCAAAGTGGCAGCAAGCAGCAGCCAGGGTTAAGAACTGTAGGAGTGCAGCAGAGTATCAGTGTGTGTGGAGGGGGGTTTCAGAGTTCCTGGTGTTGGCCTGGTCCAGACTCTGACTGGTGCAGATGGGCTTGTCGTCGGTACGTCTTTGGTACATCGGCGGTGCATTCACGCTGCTGCTGTCAATTAGTTCTGGGAGGAGAACAAGGTTACGTGGGCAGGAAACCCTTTATTTCACTTCCTGTGAAGATTGATGATGGGAAATCCAGTGATGTGTACCCTTCTATATGACCTATATTCTTATTATAGATTGCGGGCCATTATGGGCTATTAAATCAAACCAGGTTTTTATTCAGCCCCCATCCTGAACTCGCTTATTTGATGGTGCGTTCAAATGTGCTAATGAGTGAAGAGGCGACTTGGGGAAATGAAGTATTTTCCTAGGGTTACACAGTTTAGTGAAGCAGGGAAGCCAGGATCGATCCCAGAATTTGACATCAAAGGGTAACGCTTTTTCCTTAATTCTTGAAGGATGAGATTAGAACATGCATGACTGGTACAATCCACATTTTACTTTAGGCATAGCTTAAAAGTTGCCCAAAGACTTAGGGGTGCTTCACACCAGACAGGCTACTTTTTATTGGCACATGGATATTTGCTGGGAGTCCCAGGATGCTGAGCGGAGGCTGAGAATTCAATCTCGTTCCCTGAGTTGCATGGTTAGCAACTATAACTAATAGGTCACATCGTCCCCTTGGCTCGTTTTGGGCTCCAGCTTTCAAGTGGACCTCAAGCAGAGGCAGGCATCTGGCTTGAGCTTTCAGTGGCTCACCCACCTCTACTAGGACATTTTTATATGCCCTGGGAAGATAGCAGTATCGTAGTTCCTCTACAACAAAGCTTTGTAGGGAAGAGCTAGCCAGCTGCTATAGACTTTAATGGAAAAGCCCCAGCTGTGTCAAACTATTTTAAATCTCTTCCCTAAGTTTTAACAGGTACAGTAGAAAATTGACATTTATCTGGAAATGTGGCAGTGTCACATTTGTAGGTTCGTGTGTCTGCAAACAGCACACAACTGGAAGGGTCAACCGCTTTGACCATGGAGACTCATCCAGTGGCTCGCCAGATTGTCATTTCATGTCCTCCTTACATTGTTGTAACACCATATAGATGACTACATGCGAGTGCATTGAGATCCAGTAGTATCAGTGCTTGGATAACGCAGACAACAAATTTATGCTTACTTTAGGCATCAGTCTTTGCTGTGGTGAACAAAGCGTGAATACACGATGACAGGAGTTCCATTGCTGCAATTGTTTGCGTTCTAGTGAGACATGCATCAGTACTTTGATGAGAAGCATATTATAGAGACGGTCTGTTGGCCCAAAAATTGTTGCGTGACAACCTTGCAACGCAGAGCTTTTCACCTTAAATTCGTCTTTGAACGAACAGTGGAAAAGTGTTTAGCAGATGAACAATACCGTGAGTGTACTACTAGATCAGTAATTGAGGGATTATATTTAGTATCCTCTGTAGAGTAGATCCAGTCAACAAGCATTAACTGAAAGCCTGTATATGTTCCATTATAGTAGTCCACTTAACAAAAATACCGAATGTGCAAGCAGATACCCTAAATGGAATCATTGTAGTTAGTCACATGTTGCCCACTTTTTGTTATTTTGGCGTGGCTAAAAATGTAAAAGAGTGCAGTTCACTTTTTTTTAACTTGTCACAGATGTTCTTTTCTTAATTACTAATCAATTTGATCCCGAAATAATGAAGTCAAAGGAAGTGGTGAAAGAGTTAACCTAATTGGCCAAGAGTGGCCTCGTCCGTGTCCATGTCTTTTTAATATCACATTAGCCCTATTTTTATGAAGTAAAAAACACAGCTTGGTGCCTCCGAATGAGAAGAGAGTGCAACTAAGAACAGCCAAACATTGCATTTCATTCTGTCACTTTCTCAGGCAGAATGAAACCTTTCCCTATACATTGAGCCCTTTGCTCCTGTGCTGGAAAACCCGTTACCATGTAAGCGCATTCTTCTACTCTGAAATTATTTTGTTTTGAAGTCCTTGTTGAACAGTTTACTTAATTTAAGGGTGAAATAAGTAATTGAATTTTCGCTTGATTTTAACATAGCCGTATGGCAAATGCACCTGAAATTGTTCATGTTGAATGAGAGATTGGGGAAGCTGAAAATGTTTCGGCTTGTTGCACATTTCCTGGATGAAGGTCCTCGTACAGTGTGTTATTGGTGATTGCACAGACCAGCCTTCTGACCATCCCAAATCTGTGATGAGTGGGTTCTAGAAGTGGATCCTTGATTCATGTGTATGGCATGATCCTTTAGGTGAAGAAAATGAACTGTGAGTGATGTGCTTATTATGTTACGGTACTATAGCTTGTATTGTATTTGCAT
The DNA here is from genome assembly GCF_964261635.1 of Lissotriton helveticus. Classification (NCBI taxonomy): domain Eukaryota; kingdom Metazoa; phylum Chordata; class Amphibia; order Caudata; family Salamandridae; genus Lissotriton; species Lissotriton helveticus. The sequence goes on along the minus strand of NC_136065.1, from coordinate 825,201,964 downwards.
TTATATAGTGCTTACTACCCCTGACGAGGCGTCAAAGCGCTTTTTCGGCGAGTAGCACGCTACTCCGGGACCCACAGAGGGTTAGTGTTGAATTAGTATAGTGAAACATGCAAGTACATTTTAAGTGGTGGATAGCTTAGTCCGTTTTTTGGAATGATAGCAGAAGAAAAAAGGAGGAAAAAGGTTTGTATCTATATAGCGCTTGACACACGCTATTCAGGAAGCCCATAATCGATTAGTGGTGAATTAATATGGTGAAATACGAAGTAATTTCAGTTGTGGATATTAGTTATTTGGAGTGAGAAGGATAGCGGAGGGATAAAAGGGGAAGAAAGGTTTGCATTCATATAGCACGTGTTACCCCTGATGGGTGTTGAAGCGCTCTTCTGGCGAGTAGCACGCCACTCCGGAACCCATAAAGGATTAGTGTAGAAAATTAGTATAGTAAAATATGAAGTGATTTGAGTAGTGGATATGCTATTCAGTTCTTTGGGTAGAGAAGGGTAGGTGGCGGGATAGAAGAGAGAAAGAGGTTTGTATTTATATAGCGCTTGCTACCCCTGATGGGATTTTGAAGCGCAAGTAGCACGCTACTCTGGAACCTATCAGGATTAGTGTTGAATTAGTATGGTGAAACACAAGAGTAATTTTAGTGGGGGATATGTTAGTCAGTTATTTGGATTGGGAAGGCTTGGGGAGGGGTAGAAAAGGAAAAATGTTTGCATTTATATAGCCCTTGTAACCCTGATGGGGTGTTGAGACTCTTTATTGGCGAGTAGCACACTACTCTGGAACCCAATAAAGGATTAGTGGTGAATTAGTATAGTTGAATATGGAATTTGGGAAGTGAACATGTTAGTCTGTTAATTTTGATTGAAGAGGGATGGATAAAAGAGTAAAGGATGTTTTAATTTTTTTTTTAGGTCTTAGCAGTAGGAGGAGGCTTTTAGATGAATAAAAAGGAGTTTTGGAGGGGAGGAGTCAGAGGGAAGAGTTTAGAAAGGTTTGTTTTAGGGGATCGGTATAGTAAAAAGAAGTGTCAGATGATGCAAGGAGGGGTAGGGTAGGAGAGAGTCTAGAAAGGGTTATTTTGGCGATCATAGTAGTGGTATGGGATAAATGAGAGAGCAGATGTAGAGGATATATTGATAGATGTATAGGATGAGAGATAGGGTAGTGCATTGGAAAGAGTAGTAGGAAGAAGTTTGAGATAAGTCAGAAGGTTGGGCTAGGAGATATATTGAGCGAAGTATAGGCTGAGAAATTGGGTAGTGCATTTGGAAATGCTAAATTAGAAGAAAGTGATAAATATATAGATCCAGAAGTACATTGAAAGTATACAGATACATGAAGGAGGTAAGTATATGTAGATTAAAGATATTGATAGAGCCACATGATGAGAAATAGGGTAGTGCATTGGATATGTTTTTTCAGGAGAAAAGTAACACACACATATCCAAGTACATGGAAGGTACATAGATGCACAACGGAAGTATGTACTTGTAGACCAAAGATGATTTTTGTTTATTTATTATTTTTTCTCAACATAATTATTTTACATGTTTATACAAGGTAATACACAAAGATAGGTACATATCTATAGTGAAAACAAATGCTTATATACAGAGGGATATGCTGTAAATTTCTGTTTGCGTATGGTGCTTATGTGGGGAAGAGCCAAATCTTGAGTAGTTTTCTGAAGGTAAGGTTGTTGTCAGTGGACCTTATGTTGGGTGGTGGAGTTCCATAGTTTGGCTGCTTGAACAGAGGAGGATGTGCCACCCATGTTTTTTTTCTTGTATGGTAGGATTTTGAGGTGAGATGCTCCTTTAGAGCGGAGGTTCCTTTGCTGAATGTGTTTGGTGATTTTATTCCTGATGAAGAGTGGTCCCATTCCAAGTCTTGCTTTGTGGGTGATACAAAGCAGCTTGAACGTGGATCTTCTGGCAACCGGTAACCAATGCAGGGCTTTCAAGGCAGGGGAGATGTGGTTTGATATGCAAGAGTAGTCTGGCAGCTGAGTTCTGAATCTGTTGTAGTCTTTTCAGGGTCGTTAAAGGTGATCCGTGGTAGAGGCTATTGGCGTAATCGAGTTTGGACAGAACAAGGGAGATGGTAGCTTGGACCTTGTGTGGAAACCCCAAATGAGGGAAAATTTGTTGCAGAGTTTTTATAGTGACAAAGCTTTATCTTGCTAGTTTATCCACTTGGGCATTCTTCAACTGCTTGGAGTCCATGGTCATTCCGAGGTTTTTTACTTCCTTTGATACTGTAGGCAGTGATCCCAGTTCATTAGGCCATGCGGCAAGCGGGTTGCAATGTTTCCAATCGCCACACGTGAGTATTTCAGTTTTTGAAGCATTCGGTTTGAGATGGCTGCAAGTCATCAACTGATCCACGGCTCTGAGACAGCTGAAAATTGGTGATTTTCCAATGTCTTTAGGGCATTCCAGTTGGAGTATTTGCGTGTCATCTGCATAGTTATAGTACGTGAGGTGAAATTTATTGATCAGTACTGGTAATGACTTCATGTAGATGTTGAAAAGCATGGGCGAGATGATAGAACCTTGAGGCCCCCTGCTTTTGTGGAGTACGGTTTGGACGAGAAAGGTGGGTATGGATGACATTAGTTCTGTTTCGAAGGTAGGACACGATCCAGTCTAGAGCAGTTCCCTCTATGCCAGCTTCATAGTCTTGGTTTCAGAGTGTCATGGTCAACCGTGTCAAAGGCAGCTGAGCGGTCCAAGAGGAGTAGCGCAGCAACCCTGTTGCGGTCAACTGTATTCTTCAGGTCATCCCAGGTAGCAAGGAGGGCAGATTCCGTGCCTCTTCCCAGACTGAATCCTGTTTGGAAGTCTGAAAGTATGTCATTCTTTTCAATGAATTGTGACATCTGGGCAAATGCGGCTCTTTCTACCAGTTTGCCCAGGAAAGGTCCATTTGTAATGGGTCTGTAATTGTCAGGGTTCAGCGGGTCCAAGTTTTTTTTTTTTCAGTAAAGGGTGTATGTATGACTTTTTGAGTTCTTCTGGAAATATTCCAGTAGTTAAGGAATCGTTGATGCTTCTTCTTACTGGAGTGGCAGCAGAGGTTGTTAAAAGAATTGTCTTGAAAGTTTGTGTCGGACAGGGGTCAGAAGGGCTGCCGACAGGCCTGCTTGCTTTGACCAGGTCCATAAATTCATTGTGTGAGTTGTGTTGGAAGGAACGGAGAGGCTTGTTTAGAGCATTCTTGGATTGTTGTTTTGTACAAGGGTTAGTGCTGGTGCTTTGTTTCTGTTTTAAGTACGAGTCCAACGTGTCTGCTTTGTCCGTGTAATGATTTGCTAGTTTGTCTGTGAAATCTTGAGTAACAGGATGAGTTCCTTCTAGGCAATTTGGTTTGCAGAATTCATTGAGTATTTTATAGAATTCTTTATTTGCACATTTAGCCTTTTGAATTCTGTCTGACTCGCACGCACACTCGCACACACATACACGCACACACACTCGCGCATGCACACACATACATACACGCACGCACGCACACACATACACGCACACACATACACGCACACACACTCGCGCACGCACACACATACACGCACACACATCCGCCACGCGCACACATCCCCCCCACTCACCGGGCTTTTTCCGCGTGTCCCTCTCGCCCTCGGCAGCGGGTCAGTCTCTGCAACAGGCGGGGCTCTCCACGAGCACGGGAATCCCGCTAGCTCACACGCTCACTTCCGGCTGGCTTCACGGGCACAGGAGCGCAGGGTTAGGCGCCCGTCTGCTTACTGTCTTTTTGCGGCCGCGGCCCCGCCCAGTCCCAACACAGGTTGCCTGGCTTCCTGTCCAAGCACACACTCGCGCACGGACACACTCGCGCACGGACACACTCGCGCACGCACGGACACACTCGCGCACGCACGGACACACTCGCGCACACACGGACACACTCGCGCACACACGGACACACTCGCGCACACACGGACACGCGCACGGACACACTCGCGCGCGCACAGACACACTCGCGCGCGCACAGACACACTCGCGCGCGCACAGACACACTCGCGCGCGCACAGACACACTCGCGCGCGCACAGACACACTCGCGCGCGCACGGACACACTCGCGCGCGCACGGACACACTCGCGCGCGCACGGACACACTCGCGCGCGCACACACTCGCGCGCGCGGACACACTCGCGCGCGCGCGGACACACTCGCGCGCGCGCGGACACACTCGCGCGCGCGCGGACACACTCGCGCGCGCGCGGACACACTCGCGCGCGCGCGGACACACTCGCGCGCGCGCGGACACACTCGCGCGCGCGCGGACACACTCGCGCGCGCGCGGACACACTCGCGCGCGCGCGGACACACTCGCGCGCGCGCGGACACACTCGCGCGCGGACACACTCGCGCGCGGACACACTCGCGCGCGGACACACTCGCGCGCGGACACACTCGCGCGCGGACACACTCGCGCGCACACACGCTCGCGCGCGCGCGCGCGCCCACACGCTCGTGCGCGCGCGCACACACTTGCGCGCGCGCGCACACACTCGCGCGCGCGCGCACACACTCGCGCGCGCGCACACACACTCGCGCGCGCGCACACACTCGCGCGCGCGCGCACACACGCGCGCGCGCGCACACACACTCGCGCGCGCGCGCACACACACACTCGCGCGCACACACACTCGCGCGCACACACACTCGCGCGCACACACTCGCGCGCACACTCGCGCGCGCGCGCGCACACTCGCGCGCGCGCACACACACTCGCGCGCGCGCACACACACTCGCGCGCGCGCACACACACTCGCGCGCGCGCACACACACTCGCGCGCGCGCACACACACTCGCGCGCGCGCACACACACTCGCGCGCGCGCACACACACTCGCGCGCGCGCACACACACTCGCGCGCGCGCACACACACTCGCGCGCGCGCACACGCGCACACGCGCACGCACGCACACACACTCGCACGCACGCACACTCGCGCGCGCGCACGCACACGCGCTCGCGCACGCACACACACGCTCGCGCGCGCACGCACACACACGCTCGCGCGCGCACGCACACACACGCTCGCGCGCGCACACACGCGCGCGCACGCACACACACACTCGCGCGCACACACGCGCACACACACTCGCGCGCACACACGCGCACACACACACACACACACACACACTCGCGCGCACACACACACACACACACACACTCGCGCGCGCACACACACTCGCGCGCGCACACACACTCGCGCGCGCACACACACTCGCGCGCACACACACTCGCGCGCACACACACTCGCGCGCACACACACTCGCGCGCACACACACTCGCGCGCACACACACACACTCGCGCGCGCACACACACTCGCGCGCACACACACTCGCGCGCGCACACACACTCGCGCGCGCACACACACACTCGCGCGCGCACACTCACACTCGCGCGCGCACACACACACTCGCGCGCGCACACACACGCGCGCGCACACACGCGCGCGCGCGCACACACACACACACACTCGCGCGCGCACACACACACACACTCGCGCGCGCACACACACACACTCGCGCACACACACACACACACTCGCGCACACACACACACACACTCGCGCGCGCACACACACACACTCGCGCACACACACACACACGCGCGCACACACACTCGCGCACACACACTCGCGCACACACACACACACACACACACACACACACACACACACACACACACACACACTCGCGCGCACACACACACACACACACACACACACACACACACACTCGCGCACACACACACACACACTCGCGCGCGCGCACACACACACACACTCGCGCGCGCGCGCGCACACACACACACACTCGCGCACACACACACACACTCGCGCGCGCGCGCGCACACACACACACTCGCGCGCGCGCGCACACACACACTCGCGCGCGCGCGCACACACACACACTCGCGCGCGCGCGCACACACACACACACACTCGCGCGCGCGCACACACACACACTCGCGCGCGCGCACACACACACTCGCGCGCGCGCACACACACACACTCGCGCGCGCGCACACACACACACACACACACACTCGCGCGCGCGCACACACACACACACACTCGCGCGCGCGCACACACACACACTCGCGCGCGCGCACACACACACACTCGCGCGCGCGCACACACACACACACACACACACACACACACACACACACACACACACACACACACACACACACACTCGCGCGCACACACACACACACACACACTCTCGCGCGCACACACACACACACACACACACTCGCGCGCACACACACACACACTCGCGCGCACACACACACACACTCGCGCGCACACACACACACACACACACACACACACACACACACACACACACACACACGCGCGCGCGCGCACACACACACACACACACACACACACTCGCGCACACACACACTCGCGCACACACACACACACACACACACTCGCGCGCGCACACACACACACTCGCGCGCACACACACACACACACTCGCGCGCACACGCGCGCGCGCGCGCACACACACTCGCGCACACACACACACTCGCGCGCACACGCGCACACACACACACACTCGCGCACACACACACACTCGCGCGCACACGCGCACACACACACACACTCGCGCACACACACACACACACACACACACACACACACACACACACACACACACACACACACACACACACACACACACACACACACACACACACACACACACACACACACACACACACACACACACACACACACACACACACACACACACACATATACACGTGTTACCATCCTTGTGGGGACTATGTGTGAATACCAGCCTTGTGGGGACTAACCTTTCCCAATGTTTTTACAACACTCTAATAACAGAAAAATGTTAAGAAAAAATTCAGGATACAGGATCCTGCTTCAAATTTGCAAATATATTGTTATTTAATCGTGCGCACAGCACCATCCTTGTGGGGACTTGAACATGTGCTACCATCCTTGTGGGGACCTAGTCCCTAACAGTAGTTGTGATTGAATACAGTCAAAGACACATGGCTAAATGTTTATTTTATCAACAATATACACAAGCAACATTATATTATATTCATATATGAATTGCTGGATATATACTAGGTGTATACATTTAAGACGAGTATGTTAATGTGCCGAAAAATATCATATCATGCTTAAAGAAAGAGTCTTAATACTATATTTACCCTATTTATTAGTGCATACAATCTTAGGATATAAGGGAACTAACATATGGAATTAAGGAATATGGTCAAGTGGAACCCAGGACTTAATTAGCTGCTTACATTTTTGCCAAAATAGATTTTCAAGTCCCCACAGAGATAGTAGGTGAAGATCATTGTGTTTAAGTCTCCATAGAAATAGTGTGTACATTCAAAGCTTAAATTCCATTATAAATAGTGTGAAGCTAATGATGTTCAAGTCCACACCAAGGTTGTGTGTAATTATAGGAATGCTCAAGTCCCCGCACTGATAGTGTGTTATTATAGTGTTGTTCAAGTCCCCACAAAGATGGTGTGTTATCATAATGATGTTCAAGTCCCCACAGAGATGGTGTGTTATTATAGTGATGTTCAAGTCCCCACAGAGATAGTGTGTTATTACAGTGTTGTTCAAGTCCCCACAAAGATGGTGTGTTATCATAGAGATGTTTAAGTCCCCACAGAGATAGTGTGTAATTACAGTGTTGTTCAAGTCCCCACAGAGATAGTGCATGAAGGTGATTGTTTTTAAGTCCTCATTAAAATAGGGCCCGATTCACAAAGGTAAATTTAGACCAGGAGTCTAACTTTACTTCTTTTCAATGTTCACCAAGCCCCATACAGAGATTGTTAAGCTGATCAAGTCGAAGCAAACACAAGGAGATGATGGACGGAGTGCTGAAACTTTTTAGTCACTCACTCCAAGTCACGGAACTGGGTTAAATCAATCCTTGTTCTTTAGCTCACTTCACCACCCCAGTTCTGACCCAGCTATATGCAAATCAGTGTTGACCCTGTGCCTCATTGGGAACAGTCCAACCCAAACTGCCAAGCCAGGTCTTCCCGAGACTGTAAACAAGCATCCTGCAACCAGTTTCAGGGTAACACCCCTCATCAACCACTAGCTTGAATCCAGTGGCAAAGTGAGCAAGGACCCCACATCTGGGCCTACCCTGCCAACTTAGAACGAACAAATCAAACACAAGGAGATTATGGACGGAGTGCTGAAATGTTTCAGTCGCTCACCCCCAGTCACAGATCTGGGTTGAATCCATCATCGTTCTTTAGCTCACTTTGTCACCCCAGTTCATACCCAGCTATATGCAAATCCGTCTTAACCCTGTGCCTCCTGGCACCCCCTACTGCTTCAAGTCAAAACAGAGCTTGTGTTTAATTACAGGAATGCTCACGTCCCCATTAATTACAGGAATGCTCACGTCCCCACAGAGATGATATGTTTTTATAGTGATGTTCAAGTTCCCACAAGGATGGTGTTTTATTATAGTTTTTTTTCAAGCTGTTACAAAGATAGTGTGTTATTATAGCGATGTTTAAGTCCCCACAGATATAGTTCATGAAGATGACTGTGTTTAAGTCTTCATTAAAATAGGGCAAAATTCACAATGGTAAACTTAGACAAAAAATATAACTTTTCTACTTTTCAGTTTCAACAATGTAAACTTAGACTAAAAGTCTAACTTTACTACGTATTAGTATTCACAAAGCCCCATACAGGGAATGTGAAGCAGATGATGCTCAAGCCAAAACAGAGCTTGCCTGTAAATACAGGAATGCTCAAGTCCCCACAGAGATGTTTTGTGACTATAGTAATACCATGGTTGTTAAAGAGAATGTGTGATTATAGACATGCCCAGGTCCCCACAGACATAGTGTGTGATTATAGACATGCTCAGGTCCCCACAGAGATAGTGTGTGATTATAGACATGCCCAGGTCCCTACAGAGATAGTGTGTGATTATAGACATGCCCAGGTCCCCAGAGAGATAGTGTGTGATTATAGACATGCCCAGGTCCCTACAGAGATAGTGTGTGATTATAGACATGCCCAGGTCCCCAGAGAGATAGTGTGTGATTATAGAGATGTTGAGGTCCCCACAGAGATAGTGTGTGACTATAGACATGCCCAGGTCCCCACAGAGATAGTGTGTGATTATAGACATGCTCAGGTCCCCACAGAGATAGTGTGTGATTATAGACATGCCCAGGTCCCCACAGACATAGTGTGTGATTATAGACATGCTCAGGTCCCCACAGAGATAGTGTGTGATTATAGACATGCCCAGGTCCCTACAGAGATAGTGTGTGATTATAGACATGCCCAGGTCCCCAGAGAGATAGTGTGTGATTATAGAGATGTTGAGGTCCCCACAGAGATAGTGTGTGACTATAGACATGCTCAGGTCCCCCCTACTTCTTTATTTAGTAATTTTTGCACATCATAATGCTGTCTGGGCAAAGATTTCACCTAAATAGTACCAGTTTAACAACCAAATACATTAATGAAAGATGACCAATTAACCTTTCTGAAGGGTCTTCGAAGATGCGCAAACACTTATCGCCCCATTTTTAGTAACCTTAGATCCGTTTGAGCCTGAAACAAATTGTTTTGTTAAAATCTGCAGATTATGCAGGTAGTGATGATGGACTATGTAGCAAATGCAGAAAATCCTTAATTATGGGATAAAAGGAGTGGCTGAGGAATCACATAATTTCACAAGCCCTCCCCATAATTGACAAACAGTGAATATTTCCACTGGACCCTATTGCTGTAGCATGTGCTACACTAATAGTAACTATGCACTTGTTTATTTGGCTGTTATGTGGATTATGACTTGCAGTGTTAAAAATTACTGGCAGGTTCAGTTTATTGGATTTGTTGCTTTCCCTTTCGCCTCTTTAAATGTACCATACTTTAGTTTCACAAGATGATCTGGCTTGGATGTCCCTGTGGTTACTTGGTAAGTGTGCTGTTCAAAAGTGACTTGTTATATTGGGCAGCCCATAAGGATAGCTTTATTTCACAATTTAACAGCTCATTCCACTTTCATGTGCAGCCGCTCTGTTTGAGAAAACACTTGGGGCCATATGTATGAAACTTACATTTTGCGATTCTCAATTAGCGAATTTTAGAGAATCGCTATTTCAGAATCGCAAAATGCTAAGTATGTAGGATTTGCAAATAATTTTGCGAATCCTACATATTCCATAATTGCGAATCGCAAATTGCAATTAAGGAATACCTCCCCATTCATTCCTATGGGCCTTGAGGCCCATAGGAATGAATGGGAAGACATTCTCAATTTGCGAATCTCAATTAGAGAATCGCAAATTGAGAATGCAATTTCAAGGGTGCCACGGTGTAAAAAAAACACCCTGTTGTACCCCTGAAATGTGCATGTGTGCCCATGTGGGCATTTATGTGTGCCACATGGCACTTTGAAAAATGCAAAAAAAAGCTTTTTTCAAAGAAATCGCAAATTACCACCAACTTGAAGTTGGTGGTAATTTGCCATTCCTTATGGCCAAATTGCACTTTTTCTGGGCCTCATACATTGCATTTAAGGAATCGCAATTTGCGATTCTTTAAATGCAATCGCAAAATAGGGAATTGCAAATTTGCGATTCCTTATATTTGCGAGGCTGTTTTGCTTACATACATACCACTTAGCTATTTTGCGATCGCAAACGCCGAAATTCGCAGAATTTCGGGGTTTGCGATCGCAAAATTGTCTTCATAAATATGGCCCTTGATTTCTCCTCATAGGCTACACAGGAAGGAAAACCTAAGTCTTTGAATGTTAAAATGTATTTATAAATTAAGACTACTGATCAGTGCAATATGTTCTGGTCATTTCTGCTTTTCTCATACAGCGCCCATACAATATTCAAATAATGGGATTATGCATGGACAGGTATAAAACGTCCCCCAGACTTATCTTTCATCCTATTCAGGGTGACTTTGTTCAAGTTGTAAATGAAATTTGGGTATCATTCTACAGCTATAATATATATATATATATATATATATATATATATATATATATATATAATAATGGAGGGGGAGCGAGCCCATACCCTCCTGGTAGGTCGCTCCCCCTCCACGCAGCTCCGCCTGTGTGCCCCTGCTGCCGCTGCCGAGTACCCGCTGGTAAGTGTGCTCTACCCCTGGTTCTGTGCCCTGTTGTGCCCTCTGTGCCACTGTTTTTCCCCCCCTCTGTGTGCCCCGTTTTTGCTTCTGTGCCACTCGTTTTTCCTCCTCTGTGTGCCCCGTTTTTGCTTCTGTGCCACTTGTTTTTCCCCTCTGTTGTGCCCCGTTTTTGCCCTCTGTGCCACTGTTTTCCCCCTACTTTATGCCCTGCTTTTGCTCTCGGTGCCACTCGTTTTTCCCCTCTGTTGCGCACCATTTTGCTTTCTGTCCCACTGTTTCCCCACCCCCCTGAACACTCGCTGCTCCTGCCTTTCAGCTGCTCCTCCCTCCTCCCCATATATGCCGGACGCTGTGCGGCCGCGACGCTGGATCGCGCCCAGCGCCAGAACCCTTGGACCCCGCGAACGCCACAACACCAGACTTCGCTACAACGCCAGCACCCTCCACGTACTCAACGCCGGTCGAAACCACACCTGCTTCCAGGCCGCCCCGAAACGGACCCACAGACCCTTCTCCTGCCGCACCTGCAGCTTCACCTGCGACAGCCTTCAAACCTCCAAGGACTGGACCCAACCACCTCCGCTGCATACTCATCAACACCCGCTCGGCACGCAAACACGCTGTCGAGCTCTGGGATCTGCTCGACACCTCTGCCCCAGATGTGGCCTTCCTAACCGAGACCTGGTGGAACGACTACTCGGCGCCTGACATTGCCAAAGCCATCCCGGACAGCTACAAGATCACCCGCAGGGATCGCGCCAACGGAATCGGAGGAGCAATAGCCATTGTCCACTAGTCCACCCTCAAGGTCGCCACCCACGCAGACGACACCCTCAACACTGCCGAACACCTGCAATTCCGGATCCACACCGACCCCAACACCACCCTCAGAGGAACACTCATCTACAGACCCCCCCCCCGGACCCCGGGATCAGTTCAGCGACTCCATCGCCGACCTCGCCAGCACCCACGCACTTGCCTCCATGGACTACATCCTCCTCGGGGACCTGAACTTCCACCTCGAGAACAACAACGACGCCAACTCCGCCACGCTGATCGACAACCTCACCAACCTCGGCCTCAGACAACTCGTCACCTCACCCACCCACGCCGCCGGCCACACGCTGGACCGCGTCTTCTCCACAAGCACCCACGTCGCCTTTGACCACACCACCGAACTCCACTGGACCGATCACCCCTGCATCCATTTACCGTCAAGAAACCAACAACGCACCACCACACCCAACCGCTCCCTTGCCGCTGCTGGAGCAAAGTCACCGAAGACCAGCTGATCACCACCCTTGCCCAGAACCCACCCATCGACACCACCAACCCAGACGCCACAGCCCGCAACCTCAGACAGTAGATCGACAACTGCGCCAACACCCTCGACCCACTCTAGAAACCCTACAACAGCCATGCCAGCAAGAGAGCCACCTGGTTCACCGACGAGCTCCAGACCTCCAAACGCGCATGCCGGAAACTGGAGAAGAAATGGCTCCACGAACGCACACCGGACAACCACGCAGCCCACAAGGACGCCACCCGCAGACATCACCACCTCATCAGACTAGCCAAGAGATCCTCCTTCAAAGACCGCCTGGATAACAACGCACACGACAGCAAAGCGCTCTTCAGCATCGTAAACGAACTCTCCAACCCCAGCGCCAATGCCAACGACATCCCACCCTCACAAGAACTGTGCGACTCACTGGCCATCTTCTTCCACCGCAAGATCGCTGACATCCACGACAGCTTCAACACCACAACCACCCGACTACGTCAGACTCCACCTCCCCTGCGAACACCACCAGCGCCAACCGCCTGACCTCCTGGTCCAATGTCAATGACGAAGAGACACGCAAGTTCATGAACTCCATCCACTCAGGATCTGCGTCAGACCCGTGCGCACACCACGTATTCAACAAAGCAGACGCAGCCATCTCACCCCAACTACGGAACATCATCAACATCTCCTTCAAAACAGCGACATTCCCGGAAAGCTGGAAGCACGCCAAAATCAACGCCCTCCTCAAGAAGCCCAAGGCGGACCCCAAGGACCTCAAGAACTTCCGGCCCATCTCCCTGCTCCCGTTCCCGGCAAAGGTCATCGACAAAATCGTCAACATGCAATTGGCCCACCACTTCGAAGACAACATCTTGGACCCGTCCCAGTCCGGATTCAGACGAAACCACAGCACCGAGACAGCCCTCATCGCCGCCACAGACTACATCAGGCGCCAACTAGACAGAAGCGAAACATCAGCCCTCATCCTCCTGGACCTGTCAGCCGTCTTCGACACAGTCTGCCATCGCACTCTAAAGACACGCCTCCAAGAAGCCGGTATCCAAGAGAAGGCCCTTGACTGGACCACGTCCTTCCTCTCCGGCAGAACCCAGAGCGTCCGCCTCCCACCCTTCCGATCCGAAGCTACCGACATCATCTGCGGCGTCCCCCAGGGCTCATCCCTCAGCCCGACGCTGTTCAATATCTACATGGCCCCCCTCGCACAAGTGGCCCGCAATCACGACCTCAACATCATCTCCTACGCCGACGACACCCAGCTCATCCTCTCCCTCACCAAGGACCCACACATCGCCAAAACCAACCTCCACGAGGGAATGAAGGCCGTTGCCGACTGGATGAGGAGCAGCCGTCTGAAACTGAACTCGGACAAGACAGAGGTCCTCATCCTCGGACCCAGCCCCTCAGCCTGGGACGACTCCTGGTGGCCGACCACAGTGGGATCAGCACCGACACCCACCGACCATGCACGCAACCTAGGATTCATCCTCGACTCTTCCCTCTCCATGTCTAAGCAGGTCAACGCCGTCTCCTCCTCCTACTACAACACCCTCTGCACGCTCCGCAGTATCTATAAGTGGATCCTGACCGAAACAAGAAGAACGGTGACACAGGCCCTCGTCAGCAGCAGACTGGACTACGGCAACGCACTCTATGCAGGAATCCCAGCCAAACACCTACGACGACTACAACGCATCCAAAACGCCTCCGCCCGTCTGATCGTCAACGTCCCCCGTCGCAGCCACATCACCCCCCACCTGAGAGACCTACACTGGCTCCCTGTCGACAAGAGGATCACCTTCAAGCTCCTCACCCACTCACACAAAGCACTCCACAACGCCGGACCAGCCTACCTGAACAGCAGACTCAGCTTCTACACCCCCACCCGCCAGCTCCGCTCCGCCAGCCTCGCCCTTGCCGCTGTCCCCCGCATCCAACGAACGACCTCCGGTGGCAGATCCTTCTCCTACCTCGCCGCCAAGACCTGGAACACCCTCCCTACCCACCTACGGCAGACCCAAGACCTACTTGCCTTCAGAAGACCTGGCCCTTCGAGCAGTAGCGGCACCCCACCCTCAGCGCATTGAGACCCACACGGGTAAGTAGCGCGCTTTACAAGTAGTCCGATTGATTGAATGAATATTGTAAATGTCTTCTTAATAGAAAAAAGAAATTATAGGATTTCATCTTATTGCTGTTTGAGAGTCAGAACATAAATGTACACCAGTATGTATTTTTCCATAAACAAATGTGATAGATGTCTGTATTGCATGGTTTTGCTCTTTAAATGCTGCAAATTGTATTTGTGCTGATCTAATAATGAATTAATATAGGATCTGACTTAATTTTCAACGGTAGATTGAATTTGAATTCATCATCGATAAAGTCATCCTTCAGCCTCAAATATACAAACTTCTCCATTCATCCATCCATTCATTCTCTCTCTGTCATCGATCTTCATGCACAGATTTAGGAACGCCATGGTAATTTTTGAAAGCTGTGTCATCTTGTGGGTTATGCCAAGGCAACTTCCAATTGGACCCCTGGATATTTCAATTTCAAGGTGTTGTTTGGAAGCTTGATCATCTTGTGGGTTTCCGCCTACTCTTGTTCTAGGTTGAAACACTAGAAACAGCATTTTTCTTTTGGTGGCACCCACTTCTAACCTAGAACATTCTTAAAACAGTTGGTGGCATTTGGGAAACACACACTGCCCATGGTGTTTAACTACATTGTTTCTAAGTAGTTTACTATCCTCCCCAGGGCAAGTACCCGTCAATGACTATGCCAAACATGCAGCTTAGTATAACACATTTTTATTCTTCTGTGTGGAACTGTGAACTCAACATTCTAAATCAGTCTGCAACACATTCAGCTCTAACTCTTATGGCACAGCTCTACTGGGTCCATCAGGAGCTAAAAGGGGTCCATCATTGCAAACTAGGCTGGGTTTGGTGGTTCAAAGGACTAATGCATTCACTGTAGGAGCCTGTGTTTGACCACATGGTCACAGGTTCAAATCACAGCGGGTCCACTCAGCCTCTCATCCTGCTGGGGTCGATCAAATGAGTACCATTGAGTTGGGTAAAAATAAACCACCGTTATACAGATACCCTTTTGGGTCAACGTGCGCTTTACAAATACACGTTATGTTAACTCTCAAGGCACTACATCATCCCCTCTATTACATGAAAAATGAACAATGCAATTAAATCACTTCAATAAATCTTTTTGGTGCTTTAATTGTTTGGCCTGATCCCCTCATTGGAAACTGGGAATTGTCACACTCAATGTCCAGGATCTGCATTGAAGGGGAAGGTGAACATCAGTCACTGGTATAGCAGAATCAGTCTCTCCTTCAATGTGTAGACTTGAAGAACAAGAAGTTGAACGCAAAAAGTGAGAAAAGTCTCTGGTAATAGACTACACATGGTGCTGGGCAGTCACCATGTGTCCCTTGGTAGAAACCACTTGAAAATGATCTGCATCTGGTGTGGGAGCCTTCGATCTCCTCTATTAAAGACCATGTTTTTTGCATGTCGTCTTTTGTCAGCATAAACTTTCATTTTTTTTAAGAACCAAGTCCTTCACACAAACTGCGCTCAAGTCTTCCTTTCTATGATTGGTCCACTGAGGAATTTTGGCTGCCTCATTGCTCTCCCAAACATCATTGTCACAGGACTTTCACCTGTGGTCAAGTGAGATTTTGAATGATAAGCTCTTAAGATAAAATGTAATACAGTTTTTAAATGGAGCTTTTCAAGAGTAGCCTGCTGCACTGCTTTCTTTAGTGAACCCATGAAGTTCTCAACAAGGCCATATGCCTGCGGCCAGAGAGGTGTGCTCTTCTGATACTTTATATTTAGCTGCTATAAGAACTCTTTGAATTCACAACTGTTAAACTGTGGGCCAAGATTTCAATATGGCTGGAGCACCCCATTTTGCAAAGATCCCATCCTGTCCCTTAATTTGCTTGTTTTTTTTGTGATAGATGAGAGATCCTCAGTTTAAAAAAATTGTGAGTATTCATCCGCAATCTCCATCAGGTGATGTCTATTGTCAAGTGTACCGAAAAAGTCAATGGCTACTCTTTTCCAAGCATGCTTCAGGAGTTTTGGCATGTTTAAGGTGTGTTGAATAATCAATCAATCAATCAATCAGACCATTTGTATAGCGCACTACTCACCCGGAGGGTCTCAAGGCGCTGGGGGGAGGGGGTCCGCTACTGCTCGAACAGCCAGGTCTTGAGCTGCTTCCTGAAGGCGAGGTGGTCCTGGGTCAGGCGGAGGTGGGTCGGAAGTGAGTTACAAGTCTTGGCGGCCAGGTAGGAGAAGGACCTTCCTCCTGTGGTGGCTCCTCGGATGCGGGGGACGGCGGCGAGGGCGTGGCTGGTCGATCGAAGCTGGCGTTTGGGAGCGTAGAAGTTGAGGCGGCTGTTGAGGTATCCTGGTCCTTGGTTGTGTAGGGCTTTGTGTGCGTGGGTGAGGAGCCGGAAGGTGATTCTCTTGTTGACCGGGAGCCAGTGCAGGTCTCTCAGGTGTCCGGAGATGTGGCTGCGGCGGGGGATGTACAGGATGAGTCGTGCTGAGGTGTTCTGGATCCGCTGGAGTCTCTTCTGGAGTTTGGCGGTGGTTCCGGCGTAGAGGGAGTTGCCGTAGTCCAGACGGCTGGTGACGAGGGCCTGGGTGACCGTCTTCCTGGTCTCGGTGGGGATCCACCGGAAGATCTTACGTAGCATGCGAAGGATGTTGAAGCACGACGAGGAGACGGCGTTGACTTGTCTGGTCATGGAGAGGGAGGAGTCCAGGATGAAGCCCAGGTTGCGTGCGTGGTCAGTTGGTTTGGGTGCGCTGCCCAGGGCGGGGGGCCACCAGGAGTCGTCCCAGGCGGAGGGTGAGGATCCCAGGATGAGGACTTCCGTCTTGTCCGAGTTCAGTTTCAGGCGGCTGTTCGACATCCATTTGGCTACGTCTGTCATCCCTTCGTGCAGGTTGGCTCTGGCGGTGGCGGGGTCGTTGGTGAGGGAGAGGATCAGCTGGGTGTCGTCGGCGTAGGAGATGATGTTCAGGTTGTGTTGGCGTGCGATGGCTGCGAGGGGGCTCATGTAGACGTTGAATAACGTTAGTAGAAAGGCAGTGGCACAGATGAAAGGCCTTTAATTCCTTTTCAACCCTATCATCGGGGTACAGAAACCAGACTTGGTCTTTGAAAGCGTGTTTTGTGGCAACAATTCCATGATGGCTTTCATGGGTATCTGTTTCTGAGGACCTCGCTGGTCCCCCTGAGTGGCTCCCTACTCGAGTTGGTCATCTAAACGAACTCCAAGTGACTGAATTACACCTAGAATGTTTTTTACTCAAATGTTTGGGCTAAGTGTCAAATTCTTTGATTTTGCCAATGCTTTTATAAGGTTGAATGAAATGGTTTGGTTTAATATATCGTGTAAATTCTATATTTATAGAACCCTATGGTGGATCTTTTTCAATGTGGTGTCTAAATATAGATAAAAAGACAGTCAATTTTTATAAATTGCAGTCAGATTTGGTTGGTGTCTTGTTGATTCCTTCTTTAATTGTTTTGGTGCTGTTTATGCATTACTTGTGTTCCTTTGTGCACATCTTGCTGCTCAGAGCCACAGCTACACATGGTTGAACTGAAGGTTTGACAAACGAAACCTAAGGGACTGAGGGCCCGATGTAGGTCGGTCGGTAACGGCTGAAAATCGGTATTTTCGGCCGTTACCGACCGGTATAACAGAAATGGGATGTAGGGGCATGTGTAACTGATTCGGTAAAATTACAGATCGGTAAATTTACCGATCGGTATTTCTACCGAATCGGTAAATTTGAGATGTGGGTGGGACTCTTCTGAGTCCCACAAGCCTTACAGAATCTGTATTTTACCATCAAATTCATTTTGATTTTAAAATACCGATTCCGGTGTGCATGCACACCTATGCCATATGACAGGTAGACCTGCCCTTAGGCAGGTATGCCTGCCACATGGCACCCGAGCCTCTTTTGGGGGTGCCAGAGGGTGTCAAAGTGACACCCCCTGCACCCTTGTGTAATTCGGTATTTACCGATTCGGTAAATACCGAATCGGTAATGCCCATTCATTCCTATGGGCTTCAAAGCCCAGAGGAATGAATGGGCATTACCGGTCGGTATTTACCAAATCGGTAAATACAGATTTGTACCGATTCGGTAATAGGAACATCTGGATGCTCCTACATGTCCCCCCTTCTTATTTACCGATTCTTAATTACCGAATCGGTAAAATTCAGTAATTAAGATTCGGTAAATAAGTCCTACCTACATCGGGCCCTGAATGGGTTGGTAAGTGTGTTACATAGTGAGGTCTTACAACCACACAACAATACATTCCATTGTTTCACTGGAAAAAAAACTTTAAAGTGCCATAATAGTGATGCTTGGTAATAATATCACACTTTACATAAAAAAAACTCGAAATTCACTGAAAAAAACCCATTTAAAGTAACGTTAGAGGACTTGATTCACAAAGGGACTTACGTGTTGTAAAGTTACGAGTGCCAGGACTCTGCACTCACAGCAGAACCCTCCACTCTCATGTGGAATCTCTGCACTTAGGGCAGAATCTTCACACAGCACACTGCAGAGTGTGGGCTGTGTCGAGGTTATGCCCCGAGAGTGTAACTTCATCCCATTGTGTGGAGACACCGCCACAGCAGCAGAGACTACATGCAAGTCCCTTTGTGAATCAGTCTCAATGTAGTTGAAAATGTCTGTCATAAAAAACTCTGAAATTCAAAAATTATAGTTTACTGACCTAACTGTAACTTACACCTCGCCATGCCCTGCTTATGACCTCAATATCACATCACAGCAGTGCCAGGATACCCTTGCACATGATAGTGTGCTTTACACATAAACATAACATCACTCATGATATGTTCAGGCATCAGTGATGACAATACTGATGATATTTCAAATAACATAATTGCTGATTTCACTGATGACATCACCCAAGCTACTGCAGGGGTTTGCTGCTCCTTGGCGGCAAACTCCCACCACAAATGGCATTGACTAGGCCTTGCGTCCAATCTCCGTGGGTAGGCAACTGTTTTGTGTGTGATTTTTGAAAGTGCAGTTGCATGTTTCTGTCCTAGTCAGGCATTTAGAAGCGATTCCAAGCGGGTTGGGAATGAAGTATACTCATTGCCTCAAGTGTGGTCAGTGCTGGTAGACCTACCTCGTCTCTGCAATCCTGGAGATTACAGAGTAGGACCCCATCTTGCAGCCTTAATGGTGATTGGAACTCACTTCCAGCATTAAAAATGACTCAAACCTAGATACCTCTGCATAGAAAAATTATGACTGAGTACTTGCTAGCAAACTTTTCACATAGTGGTTTAATAGTCACTAAAGTCACATGCATCTTTTTAGAGGACAATCTTCTGACATGAATGGTCACAAGTAACCCTTACTACAAACTAGCTAGCAGCGCAGGGAGTGGAGCCAGGTCCATAGTTGCACCGGAGCTGGTGCAGAACCCGAAGTGGGTTCAGGGGGCACAGGTAGCATGAGGGCAGACCTGTAGGCAAATTCTGACTAGAGGTCGTGAAGATCCTAAGGGACCTTCTGGTGAACCAGAGGGCACAGCTAAATGTCAAAGATGTGCAGCATGCTGCTGCAGCAAATGACCTGACTTGTGAAAAGCTCAGAAGTGGCTCCTCAGGAGATTGGGAGCATGACCGACTGGCACGTTCATGTACTCACACCTTTTCTGGAGTTCACGAATAGTGGGAAGGGGGAGAGTCCTCAATTGACTTCTTGTGCTCCTTCTTGGACTTACCTGATGACTTTCTGAAACATAACTGAGACAAAGATCTGCCACATGAAAGACTTTGGGAGCAAGAACAGCACCTTCCTTTAGAAATTAGACACCAATCGTATTGCGGAGTCTTAGAAAGTTAGCAATGTAGAGTTTCGTTGTACGTTCCTGTATAGCCTTCAGATTCATCTGGACGCAGTTGTCGCAGACTCTGGAATTCTGTTCAAATCCCAGATACCACAGGCATGCCTTGTGAGGATCTGTCAAAAGCATCTTTTTGCAACAACCTTACAAAAGTTCACCTCTGTTATTTTGGGATTTTCCCTCTCATACTGTACAATTGAAAAAAATTGTAAGGAAAGTCTTGTCAAGTTGAAAAAGTAGATCTGGATGTGCATGTGAAGGAGAGGAAAGAAAGGATCTGATGTGGGTGTTGCTAATATGCAGCCCAGTGCTTGTCTTCTGGAGCAGCACAGATAAGGCTTTGAGTTGCCCAACACCACCTGCAAGCGCAGTACTATGGTCTTCCATAGTGGAGAAGTGTGGCTCACCGGCTAGAGGAGGCAGACCCGGACGCAGAGGTCAGACCTGGGACCAGGGTTCAATTCCCGACGCGGCAGGGTCTTGAGCTCAAAATGTCCACGGACTCGATAATTCTCGCCTCGGCGCCTACTCAAATCATGGGTTAACACTCTGCAACTCTGGGCAATAGCTTGCTTAATCTCCACAATGGCCCCACCGCGATGGGATGCCTGGCTTTCACCTTGGGGATGCCCAGTTAGGGGTTATCTCACAGGGAAAAGCCAGGACGGGTTCCCAAAGCAAGCGCCTTGAGACCTTACGGTGAAAGGCGCTATATAAGAATGTATGATTTACGATTTATTCCAGTTTCTAGTTTGATGTTCTAGAATATTCACAAGATGCGGTTAAAAATATCGATCAGAAAAGGGTTTTGGCACCTACTCAAACATAATTGGGAGCACTGAGGAAGCAGGAGCTTTTCTTACAAGATGCTACTGGGGAAAAAGTCTGTTTTCCTGCAGCTCTCCCTTACCTCCTGCTTTTTCAGTAGTACTTGTTGTCACGCAGCAGACTGGACTCCTCCCTTGGATTTTGCTGTCAGAGATGTCCAATCAGCCATAAAAGTAGAAAAACATGTATTAATGTGTTCAATTGTTTTTGGCTGGTTGGGCTACTCTCAGCAAAATAAAAAGGAGGAGCCTAATTGGCCCTATCTAATCTGGTAGCTACTGAAATTAGTGAGGTGAGGGAGAGCACTGTAGGATGGCACTGCCTGTATCAATACTATGGGTATTCTATGTGTGTAAGTTAGATGGTACTGCTGTTGTGTCTGTTCCTTACTCTGAATGAAGCTTATACTTCTGTTGCTGAGCAGTATTTGCTGGTATGTGTTAAAGAAAATAGATGAAGGAGAAAAATCTTTTCATCATTAAACTAAAGAGAACTAGTTTGGCCAGTGCTGTGTCAACTGTAGAAAAATATTGGGAGTGGGGAGGAAGCTATTGGGCTACCTATAGGTAAAGTTTGCAACAGAGAAAATGTGGCACTGAATGAAGGTGCCAAATGTTCATGTCACAAAATGCATTTATATTGTATGAGTCCATCTTTATGACAGGTAACAAAAAAGAAGTTCCGCTGGTAAAAGGGGCTTTAATAATAATATTAAAATCCATTATTCTAATGATATACTAAAGCGCCTGATTTGCCAATAACTGCTCACCTTAACTATGCATACTGCAAACATGACAAACCAAACAGGTAATGTGATAGATGCTTTTGTTACCTATCCATCAAGCATACTATCCATTGAGTTTGATCATAAAAGGATGAAAGCCAAGGCCAGCCACGTGAAGAGTTAAACCAGCAGTGACCTGTGTGTCTCTGCGAAGTGCATCTAGTTATAATATCAGACTACTACCTCTGCAAGGCAAATGCTATATCCATTTTCAATGGACACTGCCTTTCAATATCAAATATGCACTCTAATTGACATAAAACATTTACTTCAAAATGTTGAGTTTAATTTCGATCTGTACCTTTTCAGGCGTCAATGGGTTACTACCAAGTAAAGGAGATATTTCCTGAGCTCGGACCAAATACTTGGTATACTTTCAGAAGCTTTTAAAAAACGCCACTTTCACTTTGATTTACAAGTACTATTATTCCAGTATCCAGACTCTCAGATTTTTACTATTCGACACAGTGGAAGAAGCATATCCCCTTAACGAGTGTTCTTCTGCAGTGTACACTGTTTGGAGCTGGGTGCACTTGTGATGAAAAGAAATGCATCATGCTCAAAAGGGGCTCACCAGGCCCAGAAGCCCTCAATTATGCCTAGCTCTCATACACTTTTCTGCGTGGATTAAGCAAGAGTATTTTACAAAGGTCACAAAAGTTAAATGCTGACACTTTTCCAATTGTTGCTTTAAGATGTGGATTACATAAAGAATACATAGATAGCTGCTCCTGTTTTCTATGCTCGCGGTAATAAAGATTTAAAAGACTTTGCATTTTTACACTGTAAAGAAAGAGGGTCCTTCAAAGCAGCGGTTCTCAAAATTTAGATTTAGGTAAACTTCCATCCCTCTCAGACCAGGAGAAAAGGCAGCAATATATTAGCAACACAATAGTTTTTGGCCGATCACCTGTAAAGGCGTTAATGTATGTAAATCAGCGCCTTTGTTTCTTTTCCAAGGCAGGAAACAGAGGTCAAAGTCAAAATCTGAGCCCTTAACTGTGTGAATGAAAGTAACACCTCGCCCTTCCCCCAATAACATGGTTTGGGCTGCAGCTTCAAAACTTGTAAAAGGCACTGCGGAGACCTGAGAGTAATGTAAATTGTAAAGCCTGTAGCGTACTGAATAAAGTTCTAGTGTGCTTACAATAAAGGGGCAATGCCTATTACCACCGCAAAACCAATGAATTAAACTGGTGGCAAACCTCGTACTCTGGCGTCCTTTGTACTGCAATTATCCCAACACTCTATACCCCTGGACCTCGCAATGTAAAAGCTTGTCCTCAGATATATCTGCATGTTGTTATATTAGATTCTTTGTTTTTATGACTGTGGTATGGTCACATCATCGGTCTGGCCGTGAACCACTCTGTCTTTTGTTGCTTTGCGCTAGTCTTCTCATCCCCCTTAACAGTTCTTTCTTGCAGTCTGTTGTGCAGTTAAAAGAATGTCAGCCTCTTCGTACCGCCCCCACCCAAAGAAAATATGATTGGCGTAAGGTATTTAGTGTTGTGTTGAATATGTGGCAAGAGATTTTAAATCTGGTAGAATGATGTTAAAGCATGCATAGAATAGTGTGAAAAGCACTTTTCAGACCGGGATTCTAGAGGCAGGTCATTCCTTATAAAGTTTATGCCTAATGTGTTTGCTTACTTATAATTTGCACGCTGCAGATTTAAATTGATCCTAGTTTCAGTAAATTCATTGTGAATGTCAAATACAATGAAACTGGATTATTGAGCGAATACAAATGTACCTAAAAAAATACTTGCAACAACAACAGCTGAGAGACATAAAACAATGTATGATGAAAGGAAGGCTCTCTATTTAGGTTTCACCCTTGTTTTTTACTTGTTCAGTGTACCCTTTCACGGTTGTCAAAAGGGACATTTTTTTCTTTTTTCCCCTCCCCATCATTTATGATTTAGTACTACGTAGTAGTGCATGTTGTACTGCTTTCTGTCCCCCTCTTCTACCCCCTTCCGGACCCCCTCACACCCCATCCTCCTCCCACGTTCATAATTTTTATACCCATCCCCACGGTCATCATTTTTATACCCATCCAACACTAACTACTGGCCAGTTCGGTATTGCGCTTTCTATCTGTCCTCCCCTCCTTTCTCTCGCTTTTTGTTTACCCTCTCCTGCCGTTAATCACCATTGGCTTTGCCAATGCCAGGTACTTTTACAATTGCACTAAAGGGGTAACCCTGTATGCCAACTAACTAATACTTAAATATCTAGTTACACAAAAAACGGTTCCTATTGCTCAATTTGAATTATTTCATAAATT